>NC_060193.1:58417596-58443756 GCF_021184085.1 Oncorhynchus gorbuscha
CTCTCTCTCTTTCTCTCTTTCTCTCTCTTTCTCTCCTCTTTCTTTTGCTCTCTGTCTGTCTTGTCTTTCATTCTTCCTGGCCTCTCTCTCTTTTTCTCTCCTTCTCTTGTCTGCTGAATCTTTGCTCTCTGTCTGTCTTGTCTTTCATTCTGTGGCCTCCTCTTTTCTCTCCTTCTCTTGTCTGCTGAATCTTTCCTCTCTATTGTCTTCTCTGGACTGTTTCCATGCGGCGCTCTGTAGAAAGCTGAAAGGTATCCCCAGGTAGCTTCCTGGTGTGACATCATGACATCATCACCATCTATTAAACTACCCTCCCCCTCCCTCGTAGCACCCTTGATGACTCACGTCCCAATACTCTAAAACAGCTTCCTTACCTATTTGAAACAGTATCTGACTGGGTGTCAGTTGATGGGGGTGAATTGAACTCCAAGCTGAGATGGACAGAAAGCCAATCAGATGTATTGGGAAGTAGACTCTGTGTGCATTGTGATGTCACTCACCACCGACAGCTAATGAGGTGGACGCGCGCCTGCACGGCTTCCATTTGATCCAATCACAACTGTTGTCAGTGGCGTGTGCAATCTGGACCTGTCATGGCCTTGGAGGACAAACTGAGTGTTCAGTCTTCAAACCTCTTTTTATGTGTGAAGTATTTTTCTATGTTTTACAAGCAGCATGGCAACTAACTTTAGTCTTCCATACAATCTCTAGATCCAGCCTTCACTAACCTGAACTAACCAATCACATGACCTGACCTCCATACCATTATCTTCATCCCATGTGATATGGTTTATTCCTTCCTTCCTGTCTAATCTGTCATATTGATGATGGGACCTGTTCTGTTCTATTCTGTCCTGCCGTCTCTGTTGCTTTTGCTGCATGTAGCAGGTACTCTAGCCTGACACCTTCTGTTTCTAGCTGTGTGTGCGGTGTCTGTGTGCGGTGTCTCTGTGTCTGTGTGCGGTGTCTCTGTGTGCGGTGTGTATGTGTGTGCGGTGGCTCTGTGTGTGTGTGTGCGGTGTCTCTGTGTGTGTGCGGTGTCTCTGTGTGTGTGTGTGCAGTGTCTCTGTGTGTGTATGCGCGGTGTCTCTGTGTGTATGCGGTATGTGTGTGCGCGCTGTGTGTGTGTGCGTGCGCTGTGTGTGTGTGCACGCTGTCTGTGTGTGTGCCCGCGTTGTGTGCGCGCGCGCGCTGTCTCTGTGTGTTGTCTTTGTGTCTGTGTGTGCTGTCTCTGTGTGTGTGAATGCTGTCTCTGTGTGTGTGCGCGCGCTGTCTCTGTGTGTGCGTGCGCGCTGTCTCTGTGTGTGTGTGTGTGTGTGTGTGTGTGTGTGTGTGTGTGTGTGTGTGTGTGTGTGTGTGTGTGTGTGTGTGTGTGTGTGTGTGTGTGTGTGTGTGTGTGTGTGTGTGTGTGTGTGTGTGTGTGTATGCACACAGTGTGTGTGTGTGTATGCACACAGTGTGTGTGTGTGCACTGTCTCTCTGTGTGTGTGTGTGTGCGCGCAGTCTGTGTGTGTGTGTGTGTGTGTGTGTGTGCTTGCGCTGTCTGTGTGTGTGTGCGCGTGCGCTGTCTCTGTGTGTTGTCTTTGTGTGTGTGTAGTGTCTTTGTGTGTTGTGTGTGTTTTCTGTGTGTGTGTGTGCGCGCGCGCTGTCTCTGTGTGTGTGTGTGTGTGTGTGTGTGCGCGCTCTTTGTGTGTGTGCGCGGTGCCTCTGTGTGTGTGTGCGCTGTGTGTGTGTGCGCTGTGTGTGTGTGTGTGCTCTGTGTGTGTGTGTGTGCACGCAGTCTGTGTGTGTGCACGCGTTGTGTGTGTGTGTGCGCGTGCGCTGTCTCTGTGTGTTGTCTTTGTGTGTGTGTTGTGTCTTTGTGTGTGTGTGTAGTGTCTGTGTGTTGTGTGTGTTTTCTGTGTGTGTGTGTGTGCGGTGTCTCTGTGCGTGTGTTTGCGGTGTGTGTAAATGTGTTTGTCCTTGTGTGTTTTTTGTGTGTGTTAAATCTAAATGTTAGTGTTTTTATGGTACTGACTACTTACAATTGGTGTGTGTTTGCGTGTGTGTATATGTTATAACCTGTGTGTGTGTGTGTGTGTAGGGGCAGTATCCCAGGTGCTGGACAGCCTGGAGGAGATTCATGCTCTGACCGACTGCAGTGAGAAAGATCTGGACTTCTTACACAGCGTCTTCCAGGACCAACACCTACACACACTGCTGGACGTGAGTGGGCTACACACACGCAGGTTCATGTCAAGTCCACTAGGTGGCACTTTGACACAAGTAAAGAGCTCAGACACACCACATTGTTCATTGGGTAAATCCCTTGGGAATGAAAATGCATTTTTATTTCTAAAGCAACATTTAATACAAAAAGTGGTATGTGTGTAAATATGTGTATGTATATATATATATATATATATATGTAAAATATGAGTGAATAATAATGTCTGTCTCCCCCTGGTGTTGCAGCTCTATGACCAGATCAACACCAGGTCGTCTCCTCAGATCAGGAACCCTCCCAGTGATGGAGTACAGAGAGCCAAAGAGGTGAGTGGCCTGGTCACGACATCAAGGTGGGACACCTCTTTTCTTCTGGGACTAGCGCTTGTTAAATACTTTATCTTGTTGTTTTGGTTAGTTTTTGGGGGTTTGTTAATGTTTTGTATTAAGTGTTGATGCTCTTATATGATATTGTACTTCCTCTCCCTCCTCTTATCCTGTAGGTACTGGAGACAATCTCCTGTTACCCTGACAACATGGAGGCCAAGGAACTCCGGAGGATCCTCACACAGCCACACTTCATGGTGGGCCATCTCCATCGCTCCCTCTCTCTGTGTGTGTGTGTGTGTGTGTGTGTGTGTGTGTGTGTGTGTGTGTGTGTGTGTGTGTGTGTGTGTGTGTGTGTGTGTGTGTGTGTGTGTGTGTGTGTGTGTGTGTGTGTGTGTGTGTGTGTGTGTGAACAAATGATCATGACTGGGTCAAGCTCCTTAGTTTGTCCACTATAGACCCCAGGGAGGGCGGGAGTAATTTGTTAGATTAGCAAGACTGAGGGGAGGGGCTGTCAGGTGTAGCAGCCAGGGTTATGGGTGGGGCTAGTGAGGCTGCAGACATCATGCTCCGCCCCCCCAGCCCTAGCTGTTACTGCCAACAAAAGAACAATAAAAAAAGCTCCCTCTGCTTTTCCTAATCTTTCTCTCTCTGTTCTCTCTTCATCTCTTCTCTGGTGTCAGGTAGAGAGAGTTTTGCATTTTTAAGCCAATTTCCTGCAATTATACCAATTTTCCATGGAGCTGAGAACATTTAGGAGTTTTAAAGCGAATTCCCTGCAATTCTATGCATTTTGCCATGGCTGATGCTGTGTTCTATACTGCTAAATTAATTGTTTTGGGAATTTTCCATTCTTCCTGACTATCTAGCTTTTATTTTGGTGATCATTAGTTGTTAAAAGATTACAATGTAAAAATATATTGCTCTATTATCTTTTCTAAATACTTTATCTGTTTTAAGTCTAAAAGCTTTTACCATCACAAAGGTGTATTTGGACTTAGGCGACCCTAAAACATGTTCTGGTGGCCCCAAGGATTTCAATGGCAGAAGATTCTGTGCTTGTCTGTTACAGTTTAAGCTGAAATATGTCACTTTTGGGCGACCTGACCAAATTCACATAGAAATGTTAGTTATAGATCTGTCATTCTCATTGAAAGCAAGTCTAAGAAGTGTTACTTCTGTTCTATGTGCACTATTTCTATGCTTCCAGTTCTTAAGTTGTGTTTGCATCTTTTACTTTAGTTTTTTTACACCAGCTTCAAACAGCCATTTTTGTTTATGGAAAATATATTTCAGTGGTTTTGATGGTACAATGATTCTCTACACTAAACTTCCTTGTTTTGTCACATAAACTGAAATTAGGCGAACTATTCGAACTTTTGCAACCAGGAAATTATTTGTGCATAGTGCACCTTTTTTAAAGCTGAGTTGTGTTTGGTTCTCCATCCTCTTACCTAGTCTTACCTAGTCTCTGACCCACAGGGTGTTTCTGTACTGACATCTCAACGCTAGAGCCCTCTGCTTTTCGCTCAGCCTACAGACTGACACAGTGGCCTGGGTATAAAGAAGGGGGGGTCCCCCTTCCCTGGTGACCAAGATAAAAATAAAAAAGAATGTATATTCCATCTGGATACAAGTCTATTTGTGTAGACCCATAGTAGTTTACCCAGTCCTTTAGTCACTCATGTTTCATTTAGGAAGACCAAGCAAATACGTCTTAAGTAGAAACCAGCTAACACTGTTACACACTTACAATAAGCCACGTGTGAATTTAGTTAGTGCCTTGTGGTGCCCCCTGTTGTTTAAAATACCATATTACACACTCATTGTCTGCTGTAGATGTCTGTGTGAGGGTGTGTCTTATTGTGTCTTATTGTGTGTGTGTGTGTGTGTGTGTGTGTGTGTGTGTGTGTGTGTGTGTGTGTGTGTGTGTGTGTGTGTGTGTGTGTGTGTGTGTGTGTGTGTGTGTGTGTGTGTGTGTGTGTGTGTGTGTGTGTGTGTGTGTGTAGGCCTTGCTCCAGACCCATGACGTGGTGGCCCATGAGGTGTACAGTGACGAGGCTCTGAGGGTGACCCCCCCGCCCACCTCACCCTACCTGAACGGAGACTCTCCCGAGAGCACCAACGGGGACATGGACCTGGAGAACGTGACTCGAGTACGCCTGGTTCAGTTCCAGAAGAACACTGACGAACCTATGGTACGACACACTCAAACACCGACCACACACATTTACTGAGTCTTCCTATTTGACCTTTCACCCTTGACCTCTTCAGGGCATCACTCTGAAGATGAACGATCTGAACCACTGCATCGTGGCCCGTATCATGCACGGAGGAATGATCCACAGACAAGGTACAGTACACTTTTTGAATATGCCGTACACCTGACCACAAACAGGCCCACATTCACCCTCTGTCTCACCCTCTGTCTTCTTGTAGGTACGCTGCATGTCGGCGATGAGATCAGAGAGATCAACGGGATCAGCGTTGCCAATCAGACCGTAGAACAGCTCCAGAAGATGCTGGTGTGTTGTCCAATCAGATTCTCTCGTTCTCACCATTGTCCAATCAGCTAGTTTTGTCTTTACACAGTACTACGGTACGTGTGTATCAGTGGAAGGCTCTTATTGGTTGTGATCATTTGATGATAATGTTGTGTCCCCACAGAGGGAAATGCGAGGGAGTGTTACCTTTAAGATCGTACCCAGCTACCGGTCACAGTCCATGTCTTGCGAGGTATGGACCGATTCTCTTGTGTCTCTAGAAAATCAGGTAAATGAGGTAAAGAAGCGTTCTATTCTTCAGTTATAAGTCATTTTCTGTTGACATTTTTCACATGTTTTTTTGTCCATGTGTGTCTGCAGAAAGAGTCCCCCGACCTATCCAGACAGTCGCCAGCGAACGGCCATGCTAGTGTCACTAGCTCCATCCTGGTGAGGAGCTGTGGCTCGATATTGCTTCTGTCAGATGAATCTATTGTGCTGTATTAGATGTGTGTTAACTCTATGTGTGCTTGTAGGATCTGCCCTCTACCATCCAGCCTAAAGGACGACAGGTGAGCGCTATAGACTTCCCTGACTCCTCCACTCCCTCTCTTCTCTGATGTCTGACTCCTCCTCTCACATGGCTTTGTCTAGACCAGGGACACCATTTGCTTGTTTTTGTGTGTGTGGACTCGCATGTGTGTGTGTACATGTCTGTGAGTGTGTGTGTGTGTACGTCTGTGTGTGTGTGTACACGTCTGTGTGTGTGTGCGTGTACATGTCTGTGTGTGTGTGTGTACACGTCTGTGTGTGCGTGTACATGTCTGTGTGTGCGTGTACATGTCTGTGTGTGTGTGTACGTCTGTGTGTGCGTGTACATGTCTGTGTGTGTGTGTGCGTGTACATGTCTGTGTGTGTGTGTACACGTCTGTGTGTGCGTGTACATGTCTGTGTGTGTGTACGTCTGTGCGTGTACATGTCTGTGTGTACGTCTGTGTGTGTGTGTGTACATGTCTGTGAGTGTGTGTGTGTGTACATGTCTGTGTGTGTGTGTACATGTCTGTGTGTGTGTGTGTGTGTACATGTCTGTGTGTGTGTGTGTGTACATGTCTGTGAGTGTGTGTGTACACGTCTGTGAGTGTGTGTGTACACGTGTGTGTGTGTGTGTGTGTGTGTGTGTGTGTGTGTGTGTGTGTGTGTGTGTGTGTGTGTGTGTGTGTGTGTGTGTGTGTGTGTGTGTGTGTGTACACGTGTGTGTGTGTGTGTGTGTGTGTGTGTGTGTGTGTGTGTGTGTGTGTGTGTGTGTGTGTGTGTGTGTGTGTGTGTGTGTGTGTGTACACGTGTGTGTGTGTGTGTGTGTGTGTGTGTGTGTGTGTGTGTGTGTGTGTACACGTGTGTGTGTGTGTACACGTGTGTGTGTGTGTGTGTACACGTGTGTGTACGTCTGTGTGTGTGTACGTCTGTGTGTGTGTGTGTGTGTGTACGTCTGTGTCTGTGTGTGTGTGTGTGTGTGTACGTGTGTGTGTGTGTGTGTACGTCTGTGTGTGTGTGTGTACGTCTGTGTGTGTGTGTGTGTGTGTGTGTACGTCTGTGTGTGTGTGTGTGTGTGTGTGTGTGTGTGTGTGTGTGTGTGTGTGTGTGTGTGTGTGTGTGTGTGTGTGTGTGTGTGTGTGTGTGTGTGTGTGTACATGTCTGTGTTTGCGTGTGTGTGTGTACATGTCTGTGTTTTGTGTGTGTGTGTGTGTGTACATGTCTGTGTTTGCGTGTACATGTCTGTGTGTGTACATGTCTGTGTGTGTGTGTGTGTGCGTCTGTGTGTGTGTGTACACGTCTGTGTTTGCGTGTACATGTCTGTGTGTGTGAACGTCTGTGTGTGTGTGTGTGTGTATGTATGTGTGTGTGTATGTCTCTGCGTGTGTATAAATCTGTGTGTGTGTGTCAAACATCATTTGGATCCATGTCATCTTAAATAACTCCTGCATGTATTAAAGGGATACTTCGTGATTTTGGCAATGAGGCCCTTTAACTACTTCCCCAGAATCAGTTGAACTTGTGGATACCATTTATATGTTTCTGCATTCAGTTTGAAGGAAGTTGCTAACAAGGGCTAGCGCAGTTGCTAACAAGTGTTAGCGCATTGACTGTAGACTTCGTCATTGCACTAATGCTAGTTAGTATTGGCTCACATAAATACCTCCAACTTTCTTCATATGATATCCATGACTGTGGAGAAGTAGATAAAGGGCCTCATTGCAAAGTCTCCCTGTCGTAGCCTGTCTCCCTGTGTCGTAGCCCGTCCTCCTCACTCTCACCTCCTTTGTCGATGTCCCGTATGTTTTCTACTGCATGATGTGTGTGTGATGCTCTCAACCCCCTAGATCTCCAGACCTGTCATCAAGGACAAAATGTCCATCAAGGTAAGATCTCTCAGTGGATCCAAGTAGCAGTAGATCCCATGCAGTATGTCCCTCATTGTCGCTCTTGCAGATCCAACATTAGCTGGCGTCCATAATCCCCCCCCCCTCCATTAAAATGGTTGGTCGTTTGCGCGTAAGATGTAGCCAATCAGGGGCAACCAGAACGATTCAAATGGTAAAGCTTTCTTTGATGTTGCCTTATTTGCTTTCTCTTTTTCGCCCGACTCTTCTTCTCTCCTCCGCCTCTTTGCTTCTTGTTTACTGTGTCGATTGTGGCCATTTCGACCAATCAGTGTCCCGTACAGCTCTCGTCAGGAGCTTGACCAATCAAAATCAACTCTTTCCTCCATACCTCCAGCTTGATCAATCAGTCCCCCTATTCCCTCCCAGATCAGCGGTCCTGACCAATCACATTCCTCGGTTTCCTCCCTCAGATCTACGTGCGTGCCCAGTTTGAGTACGACCCCGCCAAGGATGACCTCATTCCCTGTAAGGAGGCCGGGATCCGCTTCCGGGTGGGTGACATCATCCAGATCATCAGTAAGGACGACCACAACTGGTGGCAGGGCAAGCTGGAGAACACTAAGAACGGAACCGCAGGGCTCATACCGTCACCGGAACTACAAGAGTGGTGAGGACAGAACCCATGGAACCCATACTGTAAAACCCAGCAGGGTTGGTACTTTCGTTCCAATTCCATTTCCAATTCAAGAAGTGGATTGAAATTACAATGCAAGACAAACTTTTCCCAAATGTTAAGCAGAAATTTGACTTAGTCTTTGGTCTTGGGGGCCGTTACCAAAGAATTAAAATAACTCTGAATAATCAGTGAAGTATCTTTTATTTCCTTACATTTTACCCCCATACCCAGGCGTGTGGCGTGTATAGCCATGGAGAAGACTAAGCAGGAGCAGCAGGCCAGCTGTACCTGGTTTGGCAAGAAGAAGAAACAGTACAAAGACAAGTACCTGGCCAAGCACAACGCAGGTACACACACACACACACACACACACACACACACACACACACACACACACACACACACACACACACACACACACACACACACACACACACACACACACACACACACACACACACACACACACACACAGCATGCTTTAATAATACAATCAGAAACCAATTCTTTATTCTGTGTGTGTGTGTGTGTGTGTGTGTGTGTGTGTGTGTGTGTGTGTGTGTGTGTGTGTGTGTGTGTGTGTGTGTGTGTGTGTGTGTGTGTGTGTGTGTGTGTGTGTGTGTGTGTGTGTGTGTGTGTGTGTGTGTGTAAAAGTGTTTGGCTTGACATGTTGGCTATAAGATATTCCAAGTGTTCCAGATGTTTCCGTTGTATTTTATATTGTATGATCCATTCAGATGTTATATCCCAGATATTCTCTTGCAGCTTTATTCACTGGCCAAAATATTGTCTCAGTTCTGAATGTAGTATTTTGTTTATTGTATAATAAAGACATTCCCGGTCTGTAGAGCTAAATGCTTAGCTTACTACTGTACTGTCTGTGGAATGGTTTCCAACTGAATCTGACTAATGCCCCTTTCCTCCCTCAAAGAGCTCCTCTCTAAACGTTGTCTCAATGTTAACTGAATGTTACATGTCTAACGCTCCTGCCATTAACAACCTGGCCTCCGAGTCCAAGCTATGTACTGTAATGTTTTTATTTGACCTTTTCTTCTATTAACCCTCCCCTCCCTCCTTCCCTCTGTTCTGCGTCTCTTACCCAATGGCTTGGCTGCATGTAAGTAACTCTGAACGATGCCCTCCTCCGTTTCTCTCCCTCTATCCTCTACTTCATTCACGCTCGTTTCCTTGTTTGACGTCAGTCCACAGTTTGAACTTCTGTCTCGCTGTTTCATTTGTTCTTCCTCGTTTTATGTGTCCTGGTTTGTCCGTCTCTCACAGACCTGAAGTATTGAACTTGTGATGTCAAATAATTCCAATCACACGTAGGCCCTTTAGATGGCAAAAACAAACCGCTATCTTTTTCACACTGTTATCAGTAAACTTATTTCAGCGATCCATTCTTTATTTAAGCCATTCATTTGATTCACCTTCCTGTGCTGTGCACTACAGACAACCCCATTGTGTCTGTGTTCCATTATTCCTATGGCTCTCAGTGAACATCTCTTCACCTTCTCTGTTTCAGTGTTTGACCAACTAGACCTGGTCACGTATGAAGAGGTGGTCAAACTGCCTGCATTCAAGAGGAAAACGCTTGTTTTGTTGGGTACGTTAGACAGATGGTTCTTAGGTAGTGTTAACTAAAGGGGAACAGTTGACAACACATTATTTAACGTCTCTGTCTCATTGTCTTATGTGTCTCTCTCTTCCCAGGGGCCCATGGAGTTGGCAGGAGGCACATCAAGAACACGCTCATCACGAAGCACCCAGACCGATTTGCCTACCCCATTCCTCGTAAGAGACCTACCACCACTACTACCACGATTACCGCTACCACTACCACAACTACTACCACTACTACCGTTAACGCCACTACCACCGCTACCGGCACTAACAGCGCTACCACCGCTGCTACCACTACCACCGCCACTGCCACTACTACCACCGCTACTACCACTACTACCACCGCTACTACCACAACTTCCACCGCTACTACCACAACTTCCACCGCTACCACTACTACCACAACTTCCACCGCTACTACCACAACTTCCACCGCTACTACCACAACTTCCACCGCTACTACTACCACTACCACCACTACTACCACCACTACTACCACCGCTACTACCACAACTTCCACCGCTACTACCACAACTTCCACCGCTACTACTACCACTACCACCGCTACTACTACCACTACCACCGCTACTACCACCGCTACTACCACAACTTCCACCGCGACTACCACAACTTCCACCGCTACTACTACCACTACCACCACTACTACCACCACTACTACCACCGCTACTACCACAACTTCCACCGCTACTACCACAACTTCCACCGCTACTACCACTACTTCCACCGCTACTACTACCACTACCACCGCTACTACCACCACTACCACTGCTACCACTACCACTACTACCACCACTACTACCGCTACCGGCACTAACAGCGCTATCACCGCTGCTACTACCACTACCACCGCTACTACCACTGCTACTACCACCGCTGCTACTACCACTACTACCACAATTTCCACCGCTACTACCACCACTACCACTACTACCATCGCTACCACCACTACTACCACTACCGCCGCTACTACCGCAACCAATACTACTACCACCACTACTACCACCACTACTACCACCACTACTACTACTACCACTACTACTACCACTACTACTACCACTACTACTACCACCATTACTACCACTACTACCACCACCGCTACTACCACCGCTACTACCACTACTGCTACTACCACCATTACTACCACCGCTACTACCACTACTACTACCACTACTACCACCACCACTACTACCACACCTGCCACTACCACCACTACTACCACCACTACTACCACTACCGCCGCTACTACCGCAACCAATACTACTGCCACTACTACTACTACCACCACTACTACCACCACTACTACCACCACTACTACTACTACCACTACTACTACCCACTACTACTACCACACCTGCCACTACCACCACTACTACCACTACTACTACCACCGCTGCTACCACTACTACCACCGCCACTACCACCACTACTACCACTACCACCGCTGCTACCACTACTACCACCGCCACTACCACCACTACTACCACACCTGGTACTACCACCACTACTACTACCACCGCTATTACCGCTACCGCTACTACCACACCTGCTACTACCACCACCACTACTACCACCGCTATTACCGCTACCACTACTACCACCGCCACTACCACCACTACTACCACTACTACCACACCTGCTACTACCACCACTACTACCACCGCTGCTACCACTACCACCACCACTACTACTGCTACTACCACCACTACCACCGCTACTACCACTACTACCACCGCTACTACTACCACCACTACAGCCACTACTGCTACTACCGCTACTACTACCACACCTACTACCACCACCACTACTGCCGCTACCACTACTACGACCACTACTACTACCACCATTACTACCACTACTACCGCTACTACCACCACCGCTACTACCACCGCTACTACCACTACTGCTACTACCACCATTACTACCACCGCTACTACCACTACTACTACCACTACTACCGCTACTACCACCACCACTACTACCACCGCTATTACCGCTACCGCTACTACCACCGCTACTACCACTACTACCACCACCACTACTACCACTACTACCACACCTGCCACTACTACCACTACCACCGCTGCTACCACTACTACCACCGCCACTACCACCACTACTACCACTACTACCGCTACTACCACCACCGCTACTACCACCGCTACTACCACTACTGCTACTACCACCATTACTACCACCGCTACTACCACTACTACTACCACTACTACCGCTACTACCACCACCACTACTACCACCGCTATTACCGCTACTACCACCGCTACTACCACTACTACCACCACCACTACTACCACTACTACCACACCTGCCACTACCACCACTACTACCACTACTACCACCGCCACTACCACCACTACTACCACTACTACCACTACCACCGCTGCTACCACTACTACCACCGCCACTACCACCACTACTACCACTACTACCACACCTGCTACTACTACCACCGCTATTACCGCTACCGCTACTACCACCGCTACTACCACTACTACCACCGCTGCTACCACTACCACCACCACTACTACTGCTACTACCACCACTACAGCCACTACTACTACTACCACCACTACTACCACCGCTACTACTACCACCACTACAGCCACTACTGCTACTACCACTACTACCACCGCCACTACCACCACTACTACCGCTACTACTACCACACCTACTACCACCACCACTACTACCGCTACTACCACCACTACTGCCGCGACTACTACTACCACCACTACTGCCGCTACTACCACTATCACCAGTACCACCACTACTACCACCATTACTACCACCGCTACTACCACTACCACTACTACCGCTACTACCACCACCACTACTACCACCGCTATTACCGCTACCGCTACTACCACCGCTACTACCACTACTACCACCACCACTACTACCACTACTACCACACCTGCCACTACCACCACTACTACCACTACTACCACTACCACCGCTGCTACCACTACTACCACCGCCACTACCACCACTACCACCACTACTACCACTACTACCGCTACTACCACCACCGCTACTACCACCGCTACTACCACTACTGCTACTACCACCATTACTACCACCGCTACTACCACTACTACTACCGCTACTACCACCACCACTACTACCACCGCTATTACCGCTACTACCACCGCTACTACCACTACTACCACCACCACTACTACCACACCTGCCACTACCACCACTACTACCACTACTACCACCGCCACTACCACCACTACTATCACTACTACCACTACCACCGCTGCTACCACTACTACCACCACCACTACTACCACTACTACCACACCTGCCACTACCACCACTACTACCACTACTACCACCGCCACTACCACTACCACCACCACTACTACCACTACTACCACACCTGCCACTACCACCACTACTACCACTACTACCACCGCCACTACCACCACTACTACCACTACCACCGCTGCTACCACTACTACCACTACCACCGCTGCTACCACTACTACCACTACCACCACCACTACTACTGCTACTACCACCACTACAGCTACTACTACTACTACCACCACCACTACTGCCGCTACCACTACTACGACCACTACTACTACCACCATTACTACCACTACTACCGCTACTACCACCACCGCTACTACCACCACTACTACCACTACTGCTACTACCACCATTACTACCACCGCTACTACCACTACTACCGCTACTACCACCACCACTACTACCACCGCTATTACCGCTACCGCTACTACCACCGCTACTACCACTACTACCACCACCACTACTACCACTACTACCACACCTGCCACTACCACCACTACTACCACTACCACCGCTGCTACCACTACTACCACCGCCACTACCACCACTACTACCACTACTACCGCTACTACCACCACCGCTACTACCACCGCTACTACCACTACTGCTACTACCACCATTACTACCACCGCTACTACAACTACTACTACCACTACTACCACTACTACCACCGCCACTACCACCACTACCACCACTACTACCACTACCACCGCTGCTACCACTACTACCACCGCCACTACCACCACTACTACCACTACTACCACACCTGCTACTACCACCACCACTACTACCACCGCTATTACCGCTACCGCTACTACCACTGCTACTACCACTACTACCACCGCTGCTACCACTACCACCACCACTACTACTGCTACTACCACCACTACAGCCACTACTACTACTACCACCACTACCACCACTACTACCACCGCTACTACTACCACCACTACAGCCACTACTGCTACTACCACTACTACTACCACACCTACTACCACCACCACTACTACCGCTACTACCACCACTACTGCCGCGACTACTACTACCACCACTACTGCCGCTACTACCACTATCACCAGTACCACCACTACTACCACCGCTACTGCCACTACTACCACTACCACCGCTGCTACCACTACTACCACTACCACCACCACTACTACCACTACTACCACCGCTGCTACTACTACTACCACTACCACCACCACTACTACCACTACTACCACTACCACCACCACTACTACCACTACTACCACCACCACTACTACCACTACCACCACTACTGCCGCTACCACTACTACCACCACTACTACCATTAATACCACTACTACCGCTACCACTAATACCACTACCACCACTACTATCGCTACCACTACTACCACCACTACTACCATTAATACCACTACTACCACCACTACTACCACCGCTACGGCCACTACTACCACTACCACCGCTGCTACCACTACTACCACTACCACCACCACTACTACTGCTACTACCACCACTACAGCTACTACTACCACTACCACCACCACTACTACAGCTACTACCACCACTACAGCTACTGCTACTACCACCACTACAGCTACTACTACTACTACCACCACCACTACTACCGCTACCACCACTACTGCCGCTACCACTACTACCACCACTACTACCATTAATACCACTACTACCGCTACCACTAATACTACTACCACCACTACTACCATTAATACCACTACTACCGCTACCACTAATACCACTACCACCACTACTATCGCTACCACAACTACCGCCACAACAACTAATACCACTGTTACCACTACCACCGTTACTACTACCGCTACTACTACTACCACTACTACTACCGCTACCACCACTAATACCACTACCACCACTACTACCGCTACCACCACAACCGCCACTAATACCACTACTACCCCCACCACTACTACAGCTACCACTACCACTACTACCGCTACTACCACCACCACTACTACTGCTACCACTACTACTGCTACCACTACTACCGCTACTACCACCACCACTACTACCATTACCAACACTACATGGACATCTATGCACTAAGAGAAGACTTGAGTGTAGGAACCTCCATTCAGGTTCTATCACTTACCCCTCCCTAATTCTCTCCCCCATTTCCCTCTCTCGCTCCCCCCTTTCCCTCTCTCCCTGCCTTTCCCTCTCTCCCTCTCATTCCCCCTCTCCGCTCCCATTCCCCCTCTCTCCCTCCCATTCCCCCTCTCTCCCTCCCATTCCCCCTCTCCCTCCCATTCCCCCTCTCTCTCCCTCCCATTCCCCCTCTCTCCCTCCCATTCCCCCTCTCTCTCCCTCCCATTCCCCCTCTCTCTCCCTCCCATTCCCCCTCTCTCTCCCTCCCATTCCCCCTCTCTCTCCCTCCCATTCCCCCTCTCTCTCCCTCCCATTCCCCCTCTCTCTCTCCCTCTCTTTCCCTCTCTCTCTCCCTCCCATTCCCCTCTCTCTCTCCCTCTCTTTCCCTCTCTCTCTCCCTCCCATTCCCTCTCTCTCTCCCTCCCATTCCCCCTCTCTCTCCCTCTCTTTCCCTCTCTCTCTCCCTCCCATTCCCCCTCTCTCTCCCTCTCTTTCCCTCTCTCTCTCCCTCTCTTTCCCTCTCTCTCTCCCTCCCATTCCCCCTCTCTCCCTCCCCACAGACACAACCAGACCTCCAAAGAAGGACGAGGAGAATGGGAAGAACTACTACTTTGTGACACATGACCAGATGATGCAGGACATCAGTAACAATGACTACCTGGAGTACGGTAGTCATGAGGACGCCATGTACGGCACGCGGCTAGAGACCATCCGCCAGATCCACCAGCAGGGTATGATCTCCATACTGGACGTGGAACCACAGGTAGGTGTGAGGTGGGGATGGGCGGGGTTGTCTGTGTGTGAGGTGGGTGGGTGGGGTTGTCTGTGTGTGAGGTGGGGTTGTCTGTGTGTGAGGTGGGGTTGTCTGTGTGTGAGGTGGAGTTGTCTGTGTGTGAGGTGGGGTTGGGTGGGGTTGTCTGTGTGTGAGGTGGGGTTGTCTGTGTGTGAGGTGGGGTTGGGTGGGGTTGTCTGTGTGTGGGGTGGGGTTGTTTGTCTGTGAGGTGGGTGTGGGGTTGTCTGTGTGAGGTGGGGTTGTCTGTGTGTGGGGTGGGGTTGTTTGTCTGTGAGGTGGGGATGGGTGTGGTTGTTTGTGAGGTGGGGATGGGCGAGGTTGTCTGTGTGTGAGGTGATAATGGGTGGGCGGCGTTGTCTGTGTGTGAGGTGGGGATGGGCGGGGTTGTCTGTGTGTGAGGTGGGGGGTGTGTGTGTGTGTGTGTGTGTGTGTCCAGTATTTATTAAGCAGTATATATTCCACCGGCAGAAAATCAGTGATGGTGGAACGCTAATCTAATGATCTAATGATCTAACCTAAATATACCTGACCTTAACTCAAACATGAACTCTAACCTAACCTTCATCTCTTCAGTTTATGTTCTGCCAGTTGAATATACACTTCCTGTTTATTAATACTGTGGAGAGTTTTTAAATGTAGCTCACTAGTCAGTTTTCTGTCAGTCATCTCTTGTTTCTCTTCAGGCACTCAAGGTGTTGAGGACGGCTGAGTTTGCCCCTTACGTTGTGTTCATCGCAGCTCCCACCATCACCCCTGGAATGAACGAGGTTAGTGCCAACACACACTGCTACTGTGTCCGTCATGTTTTGGGTTGTGTCTCTGTCATTTTGCTGTGGTGAAAGTCCATCCCACTGCCTGTGTCCTGTCTGCATTCCTGTTGATTTTTCTTTGGCATGCCTTTCTCCTTGCACCCAAGCTTCCCAAGTGGTGCAGGAAACTGCCTGTAAGTACTGGATATGTACAAGTAGATTAGCTCATATACACTCCTTTTATAGGTGTGTGTATTGTGTTTGTGTGTAAATGGTTTGTTTTTGAGTATACTAAGATCCTCCCAGAGTCCCATTTCATCTTTCTTTCCATTGTGTGACTCGACCCTTCCCACAATGCCTGGAAGGAGGGTCTTTTCTTCCCCTGTTATTCTGACTCTTTCTTCCCTCCTCCTCCCTTTAGGATGACTCCCTCCAGCGGCTGCAGAAGGAGTCCGAGGGCCTCCAGAAGACCTACGCCCATTACTTCGACCAGACCGTCATCAACAATGAGATCGACGACACCATCCGTCTACTGGAGGAGGCTGTGAACCTGGTGTGTACCACCGCTCAGTGGGTTCCTGTGTCCTGGGTTTATTAACCCCTGAACCCAGACCAACCAACATCAAACTCTGACTGTCGTCCCCCATTCCCCAACAAACCCCGGTTTTCTTTTACAATGCGTCTCTGTGGAACATCTCTGTGGAAACCGTGTGGATGAAGGAAAAAATGAATGAAAAAGGACCTCTGAAACCTCAGTCAGTCCTCCTGAAGAAAAACAGTGACTTCTGTCGTCTTCCTCTCCACTCCTTACCGACTGCCTCAAAGGCACATGTTGTGTGTGTGTGTATATATATATATAAAAGGCATATTCATTATTTTCTATTATATATATATATATATATATATATATATATATATATATATATATATAATATAAAATGCTGAATATGGTCCTCTTCTTAGAGTTGAAGGTGGGGATGGAGGGAGGGGGGGGGGGTGGCATTTTCTACCTTATTTCTTTTTGTATCGTTACAGCGATAGCTGTCTGAGGCGAGATAGTGAGGAGGACAGATGTGACACACGGTGAAGGGTGTCTGTTGCTGTTTACCTTGTATAAGGCATTTCCTATGGTCGTCAGTCGGAAGCTTGCCGTGTGGCCCCCTGACCCCTTACTCCTATTGGCCGCCTCATACTCTTCGTGCTCCGCCCCTCAGAGACAGCGGAGGTCTCGCACAGTCGCCGCTGCCGCAGTGACACCACGTCCTATTGGGTGGATAGAAAAGCACAGTGAACACCCCTCCTATCCCTTTCCTTTTATTTATTTCATAGGTCCCTGTATCTGTCAATCAAATCGTTGAAGGAGCACCCCCCTGAACTCTCTTCATTCCCTACACACCCTGTTTGTTTACATCTCAGTTTGCACAATGGAGAGAACAGGTGCCCCCCCCCCCCTCTGTTTCTTTCTCTCTGTAAAGCGATGATTCTCCTCGGTCAGAGCGTGTGCTTGGTCATCGCCAAAGCACGGGTGTCCAAGCCAGAGGGCATCCCTCTTATCTGGATGGACGGACAGGAGGAGGGAAGAAAACAACCCAACACGGTCACCCTGCATGCGGCTGGGGCAGAAGACTCTGACTCCTATGCACACCCCCCAGTCCTGCAGGCCCATAATAGTGAGCCGTGTATGTCAATTGTCCCTATTTGATATGTTGTGGGAATGGGCGGGGATACGGAGTGGGACGTCCAATCCTATAGGTCCGCCATTTCAGAACTGTGTCGTCTTAAAAGAGTATTACTGTTTTAAGTTCAATGGAAGAAGATGCATTTTTATGGTGTGTAAATGTTTCCGTGGTTCGTAAGTCATAAGAGTGATGCCAAGAGCCAGTGTGTGTATAATAATAATACTAAAAGAGCTCATTGTGACAAACTCTTTATAACACTTTACTTGCGGTGACATGACATAGCGCCTTATGAGCACTGTTGTAAAAAGGGCGTAGTGCCTGTCTTGAACTGTTGTAGCATAAAAAAAGAAACTGCTTTGTCATGCTTCTGACAGTGTGTTATGTATGGGTTATGTCTCTCTGCCTGGAGTAAAGTGTTACCATTTAAAGTCCTGTGTAAAGTTCCCTCTGCAAATGACAAGCAGCTCTTCGGTATGAAATGTTATTTTCTTTTCTGTTTTGTAAAAAAAATATTTCATTTTAAGTGTTGACAAAGTAAACTGCCTTTGGGTTCTGTCTAATATAAGTTCCTACAGTCTCTTGTGTGTGTGTGTGTGTGTGTGTGTGTGTGTGTGTGTGTGTGTGTGTGTGTGTGTGTGTGTGTGTGTGTGTGTGTGTGTGTGTGTGTGTGTGTGTGTGTGTGTGTGTGTGTGTGTGTGTGTGTGTGTGTGTGTGTGTGTGTGTGTGTGTGTGTGTGTACAGGTTTGGCCCTGTGTGTGGACTGGCAATAGGTGTGGATGTGTGGTTGTGTGTGTGATGCAATGCAGTAGTTTGCTTATACTGAACATTATGGTCATGCAAGTGCTTCCATTGACCACAAGATGTCAGACATTGTCCACTAGAATGCAGTCTATCTGTACTGTCAGACATTGTCCACTAGAATGCAGTCTATCTGTACTGTCAGACATTGTCCACTAGAATGCAGTCTATCTGTACTGTCAGACATTGTCCACTAGATGGCAGTCTATCTGTACTGTCAGATTGTTTATTTATTTTTAACCTTTATTTAACTAGGCTGGTCAGTTAAGAACAAATTCTTATTTACAATGACAGCATACCTCGGCTAAACCCTCCCCTAAGCCTGACGACGCTGGGCCAATTGTGCGCCGCCCTATGGGACTCCCAATCACAGCCGGGATGTAATACAGCCCGGGATCAAACCTGGGTCTGTAGTGACACCTCTAGCACTGCGATGTAATGCCTTAGACCGCTGAGCCACTCAAGGAGCCCCCCCCCCTCAAAAAATGATTGTGAGCCAAGACCTAAACATATGTCACACAATTTCCATTTGTCTTCTGATCCTATCAAATAATGAGCTGTGATCAAACCCTTCAAATATTTTAAATAGCTTGTGGACTTAAGATGGCTTTCTCTAGTCCAAGTTCAAATGTAATGCTTTGTCCATGGTTCTGAAATACTAGGGAAGTCCATTGCCCTGTCCAGATAACCCCCTAGGCCTAGCTGCTGGGAAATGGTGTAGTTCAGAGATTATGTAATGGGTACAGTTCTGGCCCTGTCATGCAGGTGAAAGAGGACCCAAAAGCGACTTGGCGAAAACAGAGTCTTTAATCCAGTAAAGTAAATACAAACAAAAAACACAACTTTCACTCGAAATGACGAGGACAAACTGGAGACTCGATCTTGAACAGCAGGTGAACAGCAGGTTGCCTCGGGAAGGCACTTGAACCAGACAGACTCAGACACCTGCTCACCACGCAGCATCTGAGGAAAACACGACACGACAGGGCGATACACAAACACAGCACGGTGAATTCTAGACAAGGAACCGACAGGACAGGAACGGAACACAAAGGAAGAAATAGGGACTCTAATCAGGGGAAAGGATCGGGAACAGGTGTGGGAAGACTAAATGATTGATTAGGGGAATAGGAACAGCTGGGAGCAGGAACGGAACGATAGAGAGAAGAGAGAGCGAGAGAGTGAGAGAGGGAGGGGGAGAGAGAGGGATAGAAAGAGGGAAAGAACCTAATAAGACCAGCAGAGGGAAATGAATAGAATGGGAAGCACAGGGACAAGACAAGATAATAAATGACAAAACATGACAGTCCCCCCCCACTCACCGAGCGCCTCCTGGCGCACTCGAGGAGGAATCCTGGCGGCAACGGAGGAAATCATCAATGAGTGAACGGTCCAGCACGTCCCGAGACGGAACCCAACTCCTCTCCTCAGGACCGTAACCCTCCCAATCCACTAAGTATTGGTGACCCCGTCCCCGAGAACGCATGTCCATGATCTTATGTACCTTGTAAATAGGTGCGCTCTCGACAAGGACGGGAGGGGGAGGGAAGACGAACGGGGGTGCGAAGAAAGGGCTTAACACAGGAGACATGGAAGACAGGATGGACGCGACGAAGATGTCGCGGAAGAAGCAGTCGCACAGCGACAGGATTGACGACCTGGGAGACACGGAACGGACCAATGAACCGCGGAGTCAACTTACGAGAAGCTGTCGTAAGAGGAAGGTTGCGAGTGGAAAGCCACACTCTCTGGCCGCAACAATACCTTGGACTCTTAATCCTGCGTTTATTGGCGGCTCTCACAGTCTGTGCCCTGTAACGGCAAAGTGCAGACCTCACCCTCCTCCAGGTGCGCTCACAACGTTGGACAAACGCTTGAGCGGAGGGAACGCTGGACTCGGCAAGCTGGGATGAGAACAGAGGAGGCTGGTAACCCAGACTACTCTGAAACGGAGATAACCCGGTAG
Source organism: Oncorhynchus gorbuscha (assembly GCF_021184085.1). Classification (NCBI taxonomy): domain Eukaryota; kingdom Metazoa; phylum Chordata; class Actinopteri; order Salmoniformes; family Salmonidae; genus Oncorhynchus; species Oncorhynchus gorbuscha. The sequence goes on from NC_060193.1 coordinate 58,438,749, forward strand.
CAGACGAAGGAAGCGAATTGTGAGCGTATTCTGCCCAGGGGAGCTGTTCTGCCCAAGACGCAGGGTTTCTGAAAGAAAGGCTGCGTAGTATGCGACCAATCGTCTGATTGGCCCTCTCTGCTTGACCGTTAGACTGGGGATGAAACCCGGAAGAGAGACTGACGGACGCACCAATCAAACGACAGAACTCCCTCCAAAACTGTGACGTGAATTGCGGGCCTCTGTCTGAAACGGCGTCTAACGGGAGGCCATGAATTCTGAATACATTCTCGATAATGATTTGTGCCGTCTCCTTAGCGGAAGGAAGTTTAGCGAGGGGAATGAAATGTGCCGCCTTAGAGAACCTATCGACAACCGTAAGAATCACAGTCTTCCCCGCAGACAAAGGCAGACCGGTAATGAAGTCTAGGGCGATGTGAGACCATGGTCGAGAAGGAATGGGGAGCGGTCTGAGACGACCGGCAGGAGGAGAGTTACCCGACTTAGTCTGCGCGCAGTCCGAACAAGCAGCCACGAAACGGCGCGTGTCACGCTCCTGAGTCGGCCACCAAAAGCGCTGGCGAATAGACGCAAGAGTGCCTCGAACACCGGGATGACCAGCTAACTTGGCAGAGTGAGCCCACTGAAGAACAGCCAGACGAGTGGAAACAGGAACGAAAAGGAGGTTACTAGGACAAGCGCGCGGCGACGCAGTGTGCGTGAGTGCTTGCTTAACCTGTCTTTCAATTCCCCAGACTGTTAACCCGACAACACGCCCATAAGGAAGAATCCCCTCGGGATCAGTAGAAGCCACAGAAGAACTAAACAGACGGGATAAGGCATCAGGCTTGGTGTTCTTGCTACCCGGACGGTAAGAAATCACAAACTCGAAACGAGCGAAAAACAACGCCCAACGAGCTTGACGGGCATTAAGTCGTTTGGCAGAACGGATGTACTCAAGGTTCTTATGGTCTGTCCAAACGACAAAAGGAACGGTCGCCCCCTCCAACCACTGTCGCCATTCGCCTAGGGCTAAGCGGATGGCGAGCAGTTCACGGTTACCCACATCATAGTTGCGCTCAGATGGCGACAGGCGATGAGAAAAATAAGCGCAAGGATGAACCTTATCGTCAGACTGGAAGCGCTGGGATAGAATGGCTCCCACGCCTACCTCTGAAGCGTCAACCTCGACAATGAATTGTCTAGTGACGTCAGGAGTAACGAGGATAGGAGCGGACGTAAAACGTTCCTTTAGAAGATCAAAAGCTCCCTGGGCGGAACCGGACCACTTAAAACACGTCTTGACAGAAGTAAGAGCTGTGAGAGGGGCAGCAACTTGACCGAAATTACGAATGAAACGCCGATAGAAATTAGCGAAACCTAAAAAGCGCTGCAACTCGACACGTGACCTTGGAACGGGCCAATCACTGACAGCTTGGACCTTAGCGGAATCCATCTGAATGCCTTCAGCGGAAATAACGGAACCGAGAAAAGTAACGGAGGAGACATGAAAAGAGCACTTCTCAGACTTTACGTAGAGACAATTCTCTAAAAGGCGCTGTAGAACACGTCGAACGTGCTGAACATGAATCTCGAGTGACGGAGAAAAAATCAGGATATCGTCAAGATAGACAAAAACAAAGATGTTCAGCATGTCTCTCAGAACATCATTAACTAATGCCTGAAAAACAGCTGGCGCATTGGCGAGACCAAACGGCAGAACCCGGTACTCAAAATGCCCTAACGGAGTGTTAAACGCCGTTTTCCACTCGTCCCCCTCTCTGATGCGCACGAGATGGTAAGCGTTACGAAGGTCCAACTTAGTAAAGCACCTGGCTCCCTGCAGAATCTCGAAGGCTGATGACATAAGGGGAAGCGGATAACGATTCTTAACCGTTATGTCATTCAACCCTCGATAATCCACGCAGGGGCGCAGAGTACCGTCCTTCTTCTTAACAAAAAGAACCCCGCCCCGGCCGGAGAGGAAGAAGGCACTATGGTACCGGCGTCAAGAGACACAGACAAATAATCCTCGAGAGCCTTACGTTCGGGAGCCGACAGAGAGTATAGTCTACCCCGAGGAGGAGTGGTCCCCGGAAGGAGATCAATACTACAATCATACGACCGGTGAGGAGGAAGGGAGTTGGCTCGGGACCGACTGAAGACCGTGCGCAGATCATGATATTCCTCCGGCACTCCTGTCAAATCGCCAGGTTCCTCCTGAGAAGTAGGGACAGAAGAAACGGGAGGGATGGCAGACATTAAACACTTCACATGACAAGAAACGTTCCAGGATAGGATAGAATTACTAGACCAATTAATAGAAGGATTATGACATACTAGCCAGGGATGACCCAAAACAACAGGTGTAAACGGTGAACGAAAAATCAAAAAAGAAATAGTCTCACTGTGGTTACCAGATACTGTGAGGGTTAAAGGTAGTGTCTCAAATCTGATACTGGGAAGATGACTACCATCTAAGGCGAACATGGGCGTAGGCTTCTCTAACTCTCTGAAAGGAATGTCATGTTTCCGAACCCATGCTTCGTCCATGAAACAACCCTCAGCCCCAGAGTCTATCAAGGCACTACATGTAGCACCCGAACCGGTCCAGCGTAGATGGACCGACAAAGTAGTACAGGATCTTGATGGAGAGACTTGAGTAGTTGCGCTCACCTGTAGCCCTCCGCTTACAGATGAGCTCTGGCTTTTACTGGACATGAATTAACAAAATGTCCAGCAACTCCGCAATAGAGGCACAGGCGGTTGGTGATCCTCCGTTCCCTCTCCTTAGTCGAGATGCGAATCCCTCCCAGCTGCATGGGCTCAGACTCTGAGCCAGAGGAGGGAGATGGTTGCGATGCGGAGCAGGGAAACACCGTAGATGCGAGCTCTCTTCCACGAGCCCGGTGACGAAGATCTACCCGTCGTTCTATGCGGATGGCGAGAGCAATCAAAGAGTCCACATCTGAAGGAACCTCCCGGGAGAGAATCTCATCCTTAACCACTGCGTGGAGTCCCTCCAGAAAACGAGCGAGCAGCGCCGGCTCGTTCCACTCACTAGAGGCAGCAAGAGTGCGAAACTCAATAGAATAATCCGTTATGGACCGTTCACCTTGGCATAAGGAAGCCAGGGCCCTAGAAGCCTCCCTACCAAAAACTGAACGGTCAAAAACCCGAATCATCTCCTCTTTAAAGTTCTGGAACTTGTTAGAGCAATCAGCCCTTGCCTCCCAGATAGCTGTGCCCCATTCTCGAGCCCGGCCAGTAAGGAGTGAAATGACGTAAGCAACCCGAGCTCTCTCTCTCTAGAGTATGTGTTGGGTTGGAGAGAGAACACAATCTCACACTGCGTGAGAAAGGAGCGGCACTCAGTGGGCTGCCCGGAGTAGCAAGGTGGGTTATTAACCCTAGGTTCTGGAGGCTCGGCAGGCCAGGAAGTAACAGGTGGCACGAGACGTAGACTCTGGAACTGTCCAGAGAGGTCGGAAACCTGAGCGGCCAGGTCCCTCCACGGCATGGCGAGCAGCAGACAATTCCTGCTCGTGTCTGCCGAGCATGGCTCCTTGGATCTCGACGGCAGTGTAACGAGCGTCTGAAGTCGCTGGGTCCATTCCTTGGTCGGTTCCTTCTGTCATGCAGGTGAAAGAGGACCCAAAAGCGACTTGGCGAAAACAGAGTCTTTAATCCAGTAAAGTAAATACAAACAAAAAACACAACTTTCACTCGAAATGACGAGGACAAACTGGAGACTCGATCTTGAACAGCAGGTGAACAGCAGGTTGCCTCGGGAAGGCACTTGAACCAGACAGACTCAGACACCTGCTCACCACGCAGCATCTGAGGAAAACACGACACGACAGGGCGATACACAAACACAGCACGGTGAATTCTAGACAAGGAACCGACAGGACAGGAACGGAACACAAAGGAAGAAATAGGGACTCTAATCAGGGGAAAGGATCGGGAACAGGTGTGGGAAGACTAAATGATTGATTAGGGGAATAGGAACAGCTGGGAGCAGGAACGGAACGATAGAGAGAAGAGAGAGCGAGAGAGTGAGAGAGGGAGGGGGAGAGAGAGGGATAGAAAGAGGGAAAGAACCTAATAAGACCAGCAGAGGGAAACGAATAGAATGGGAAGCACAGGGACAAGACAAGATAATAAATGACAAAACATGACAGGCCCTAAATAATGACATGGATCATGATGGTGAAACCACGTTCACTCTTTTTATTGCGGTTTGATTTTTTTGTTGGGTATACAATCGGACAGTCTGTGTCCATGGATATAGGTTTCCGTTTTTATGTTGGCAGTAGTACGTTTAAATCGGACAGTCTGTGTCCATGGATATAGTAGTCTCCGTTTAAATATGCCGCCGGGCAGTAGTCTCGTTTAAATGTGCCGCCGGGCAGTAGTCTCGTTTAAATATGCCGTCGGGCAGTAGTCTCGTTTAAATGTGCCGCCGGGCAGTAGTCTCGTTTAAATGTGCCGCCGGGCAGTAGTCTCGTTTAAATGTGCCGCCGGGCAGTAGTCTCGTTTAAATGTGCCGCCGGGCAGTAGTCTCGTTTAAATGTGCCGCCGGGCAGTAGTCTCGTTTAAATATGCCGTCGGGCAGTAGTCTCGTTTAAATGTGCCGCCGGGCAGTAGTCTCGTTTAAATATTTAAATGCCGGGCAGTAGTCGTTTAAACGGGCAGTAGTCTCGTTTAAATATGCCGTCGGGCAGTAGTCTCGTTTAAATATGCCAGTAGTCGGGCAGTAGTCTCGTTTAAATATGCCTTCGGGCAGTAGTCTCGTTTAAATATGCCGCCGGGCAGTAGTCTCGTTTAAATATGCCTTCGGGCAGTAGTCTCGGGCAGTAGTTTAAATATGCCTTCGGGCAGTAGTCTCGTTTAAATATGCAGTAGTCTCGGGCAGTAGTCTCGTTTAAATATGCCGCCGGGCAGTAGTCTCGTTTAAATATGCCTTCGGGCAGTAGTCTCAGTTTAAATATGCCTTCGGGCAGTAGTCTCGTTTAAATATGCCTTC
>NC_060193.1:58443856-58476356 GCF_021184085.1 Oncorhynchus gorbuscha
TTATATTTTTGTTCCGTGTAATAATTTTCTAGATTTTTAATAACCCCAATAACAGTTTGCCACTGGAGAGAATGATCAAAGTGATTTCTCAAGGTGGTACCAATGACACACAACTGAGGGACAGACATTATACTACTAAATACTTAAGCAATAAGGCATGGGGGGGTATATGGCCAATATACCACAGCTAAGGGCTGTTCTTATGCGCGACGCAACGTGGAGTGCCTGGATACAGCCCTTAACCGTGGTATATTGGCCATTTACCACAAATCCCCGAGGTGCCTTACTGCTATTATAAACTGGTTACCAACGTAATTAGAGCAGTAAAAATAAATGTTTTGTCATACTCGTGATATACCATGGCTGTCAGCCAATCAGCATTCAGGGCTCTAACCACCCAGTTTATAATACACATTATACAATTTTGCATTTATTGATCTATACAATATATACAATTCTAGCATTTCAAATCATAGATATCTCTAAATCCCCAATCACAACTACACACATCACTACTGGGACAAGCCAATTTGCTTAAGTACTTTAAACAATGGTTAAACAAAGTTTTGCAGTATAAATGACTTGCAGTGTTTTATGATTGATAAACAGTTCAGTATAAACAAAAACACGTGTAATTACGTGTCACTGTGTTTTTCATGGTTGCAAAGGCAAGGGATGCAAATGCCACCGCACTTCAAGAACAACCCTGTTGCCATGACATCATCGTTGTCATTGCCGTGGTCGTCACACATCAACAACCTCTTGACGTCCTAATAAACCCCTTTAAACTGAAGATGATTTCCAAAGGTTCAGGACACAATGCTGACCCTTTGGGCGATGCTGTATAGTCTGCTCCATATCCAGGGCAGCATGGCCGATCTGCTTTGGAAGGAATGTCTCTGACTGGACTGAAGTTGTCTCACTGGAACTTTCAAGGCTGAATTTTGTGTATGTGTTTGACTCCATTCAATTACTTGGTTTGATGCAGTGAGTGAGTTGGTTCAATCACTACTCACTCTTACAGTCTATGGTAAATCCACTGGGAATACAATGGATCAATATAGCTCTAAGTATATGCATTGAAAATACACTGAGTGGACAAAGCAGGAGTTCCTAATGTTTTGTCCACGACACACTGACCAGGTGAATCCAGGTGAAAGCTGTGATCACTTGTTAAATCCACTTCAATCAGTGTAGATGAAGGGGAGGAGACCGGTTAAAGAAGGACAATTGAGACATGGATTGTGAATGTGTGCCAGGGTGAATGGGCAAGACAAAAGATTGAAGAGCCTTTAAATGGGGTATGGTAGTAGGTGCCAGACACACGGTTTGAATGTGTCAAGAACTTTAACGCTGCTGGGTTTTTCATGCTGAACAGTTTCCTGAGTGTATCAAGACTGTTCCACCACCCAAAGGACATCCAGCCAACCCAACTGTGGGAAGCATTGGTGTAAACATGGGTCAGCATCCCTTGTAGAATCCAAGTCCAACGAATTGAGGCTGTTCTGAAAGCAAAGGGGGTTCAACTCAATATTGGGAAGGTGTTCCTAATGTTTTGTACACTCAGTGTATATTGTATGTTGACATAATACTGCAGGAAAAATCCCACACAGGATCTGTAGGCCTTTGTTTTTAAGGGTCAGGGTGCAACTTTATGCTTCTGATTCCACACTTTCAATAGCTCTGCCTCCGTCACACTTTCAACAGCTCTGCCTCCGTCCCACTTTCAATAGCTCTGCCTCCGTCCCACTTTCAATAGCTCTGCCTCCGTCACACTTTCAACAGCTCTGCCTCTGTCCCACTTTCAATAGCTCTGCCTCTGTCCCACTTTCAATAGCTCTGCCTCTGTCACACTTTCAATAGCTCTGCCTCTGTCCCACATTCAATGGCTCTGCCTCCGTCACACTTCAACAGCTCTGCCTCTGTCACACTTTCAATAGCTCTGCCTCTGTCACACTTTCAATAGCTCTGCCTCTGTCACACTTTCAATAGCTCTGCCTCTGTCCCACTTTCAACAGCTCTGCCTCTGTCCCACTTTCAACAGCTCTGCCTCTGTCCCACTTTCAATAGCTCTGCCTCTGTCCCACTTTCAATAGCTCTGCCTCCGTCCACTTTCAATAGCTCTGCCTCTGTCCCACTTTCAATAGTCTGCCTCTGTCCCACTCTGCCTCTGTCACACTTTCAATAGCTCTGCCTCTGTCCCACTTTCAATAGCTCTGCCTCCGTCACACATTCAACAGCTCTGCCTCTGTCACACTTTCAATAGCTCTGCCTCTGTCACACTTTCAATAGCTCTGCCTGTCTTTCAACAGCTCTCCTGTCCCACTTTCAATAGCTCTGCCTCTGTCCCACTTTCAATAGCTCTGCCTCTGTCACACTTTCAATGCTCTGCCTCTGTCCCACTTTCAATAGCTCTGCCTCTGTCACACTTTCAATAGCTCTGCCTCTGTCCCACATTCAATAGCTCTGCCTCCGTCACACATTCAACAGCTCTGCCTCTGTCACACTTTCAATAGCTCTGCCTCTGTCCCACTTTCAATAGCTCTGCCTCTTTCACACTTTCAATGGCTCTGCCTCTGTCCCTTTCAATGGCTCTGCCTCCGTCACACTTTCAATAGCTCTGCCTCTGTCCCACTTTCAATAGCTCTGCCTCTGTCCCACTTTCAATAGCTCTGCCTCTGTCACACTTTCAATAGCTCTGCCTCTGTCCCACTTTCAATAGCTCTGCCTCTCACACATTCAACAGCTCTGCCTCTGTCACTTTCAATAGCTCTGCCTCTGTCCCACTTTCAATAGCTCTGCCTCTTTCACACTTTCAACAGCTCTGCCTCTGTCCCACTTTCAATAGCTCTGCCTCTGTCCCACTTTCAATAGCTCTGCCTCCGTCACACTTTCAATAGCTCTGCCTCTGTCCCACTTTCAATAGCTCTGCCTCCGTCACACTTTCAACAGCTCTGCCGCCCGTCCCACTTTCAATAGCTCTGCCTCTGTCCCACTTTCAATAGCTCTGCCTCTGTCCACTTTCAATAGCTCTGCCTCTGTCCCACTTTCAATAGCTCTGCCTCTGCTCTGCCTCACTTTCAATAGCTCTGCCTCTGTCCCACTTTCAATAGCTCTGCCTCTGTCCCACATTCAATAGCTCTGCCTCCGTCCCACTTTCAATAGCTCTGCCTCTGTCCCACTTTCAATAGCTCTGCCTCTGTCACACTTTCAATAGCTCTGCCTCTGTCCCACATTCAATAGCTCTGCCTCTGTCACACATTCAACAGCTCTGCCTCTGTCACACTTTCAATAGCTCTGCCTCTGTCACACTTTCAATAGCTCTGCCTCTGTCACACTTTCAACAGCTCTGCCTCTGTCCCACTTTCAATAGCTCTGCCTCTGTCACACTTTCAATAGCTCTGCCTCTGTCCCACTTTCAATAGCTCTGCCTCCGTCCCACTTTCAATAGCTCTGCCTCTGTCCCACTTTCAATAGCTCTGCCTCCGTCCCACTTTCAATAGCTCTGCCTCCGTCCCACTTTCAATAGCTCTACCTCCGTCACACTTTCAATAGCTCTGCCTCTGTCCCACTTTCAATAGCTCTGCCTCCGTCACACTTTCAACAGCTCTGCCTCTGTCCCACTTTCAATAGCTCTGCCTCTGTCCCACTTTCAATAGCTCTGCCTCTGTCACACTTTCAATAGCTCTGCCTCTGTCCCACATTCAATAGCTCTGCCTCTGTCCACTTTCAACAGCTCTGCCTCTGTCACACTTTCAATAGCTCTGCCTCTGTCACACTTTCAATAGCTCTGCCTCTGTCACACTTTCAACAGCTCTGCCTCTGTCCCACTTTCAATAGCTCTGCCTCCGTCACACTTTCAATAGCTCTGCCTCCGTCACACTTTCAATAGCTCTGCCTCTGTCCCACTTTCAATAGCTCTGCCTCCGTCACACTTTCAATAGCTCTGCCTCCGTCCCACTTTCAATAGCTCTGCCTCTGTCCCACTTTCAATAGCTCTGCCTCCGTCACACTTTCAATAGCTCTGCCTCTGTCCCACTTTCAATAGCTCTGCCTCCGTCACACTTTCAACAGCTCTGCCGTCCCTTTCAATAGCTCTGCCTCTGTCCCACTTTCAATAGCTCTGCCTCCGTCCACTTTCAATAGCTCTGCCTCTGTCCCACTTTCAACAGCTCTGCCTCCGTCACACTTTCAACAGCTCTGCCTCCGTCCCACTTTCAATAGCTCTGCCTCTGTCCCACTTTCAATAGCTCTGCCTCCGTTACACTTTCAATAGCTCTGCCTCTGTCCCACTTTCAATAGCTCTGCCTCCGTCACACTTTCAACAGCTCTGCCTCTGTCCCACTTTCAATAGCTCTGCCTCTGTCACACTTTCAATAGCTCTGCCTCTGTCACACTTTCAATAGCTCTGCCTCTGTCCCACATTCAATAGCTCTGCCTCCGTCACACATTCAACAGCTCTGCCTCTGTCACACTTTCAATAGCTCTGCCTCTGTCACACTTTCAACAGCTCTGCCTCTGTCCCACTTTCAATAGCTCTGCCTCTGTCCCACTTTCAATAGCTCTGCCTCTGTCACACTTTCAATAGCTCTGCCTCGTCACTTTCAATAGCTCTGCCTCGTCACTTTCAATAGCTCTGCCTCCGTCCCACTTTCAACAGCTCTGCCTCTGTGCCACTTTCAATAGCTCTGCCTCCGTGCCACTTTCAATAGCTCTGCCTCCGTCCCACTTTCAATAGCTCTGCCTCCGTCCCACTTTCAATAGCTCTGCCTCCGTCACACTTTCAATAGCTCTGCCTCTGTCACACTTTCAATAGCTCTGCCTCCGTCACACTTTCAATAGCTCTGCCTCGTCACTTTCAATAGCTCTGCCTCGTCCCACTTTCAATAGCTCTGCCTCGTCACTTTCAATAGCTCTGCCTCGTCACTTTCAATAGCTCTGCCTCCGTCACACTTTCAATAGCTCTGCCTCCGTCCCACTTTCAATAGCTCTGCTCCGTCACACTTTCAATAGCTCTGCCTCCGTCACTTTCAATAGCTCTGCCTCCGTCACACTTTCAATAGCTCTGCTGCCTCTGTCCCACTTTCAATAGCTCTGCCTCCGTCCCACTTTCAATAGCTCTGCCTCTCCCACTTTCAATAGTCTGCCTCACTTTCAATAGCTCTGCCCACTTTCAACAGCTCTGCCTCCGTCACACTTTCAACAGCTCTGCCTCCGTCCCACTTTCAATAGCTCTGCCTCTGTCCCACTTTCAATAGCTCTGCCTCCGTCACACTTTCAATAGCTCTGCCTCTGTCCCACTTTCAACAGCTCTGCCTCCGTCACACTTTCAACAGCTCTGCCTCCGTCCCACTTTCAATAGCTCTGCCTCTGTCCCACTTTCAATAGCTCTGCCTCCGTCCCACTTTCAATAGCTCTGCCTCTGTCCCACTTTCAATAGCTCTGCCTCCGTCACACTTTCAACAGCTCTGCCTCTGTCCCACTTTCAATAGCTCTGCCTCTGTCCCACTTTCAATAGCTCTGCCTCTGTCCCACTTTCAATAGCTCTGCCTCTGTCACACTTTCAATAGCTCTGCCTCCGTCACACTTTCAATCCTGCCTCCCACTTTCAATAGCTCTGCCTCTGTCCCACTTTCAACAGCTCTGCCTCCGTCCCACTTTCAATAGCTCTGCCTCCGTCCCACTTTCAATAGCTCTGCCTCTGTCCCACTTTCAATAGCTCTGCCTCGTCACTTTCAATAGCTCTGCCTCCGTCACACTTTCAATAGCTCTGCCTCCGTCCCACTTTCAACAGCTCTGCCTCTGTGCCACTTTCAATAGCTCTGCCTCCGTCAACTTTCAATAGCTCTGCCTCCGTCCACTTTCAATAGCTCTGCCTCCGTCACACTTTCAATAGCTCTGCCTCCGTCCACTTTCAATAGCTCTGCCTCCGTCCCACTTTCAATAGCTCTGCCTCGTCACTTTCAATAGCTCTGCCTCGTCACTTTCAATAGCTCTGCCTCGTCACTTTCAATAGCTCTGCCTCGTCACTTTCAATAGCTCTGCCTCGTCTGCCACTTTCAATAGCTCTGCCTCCGTCCACTTTCAATAGCTCTGCCTCGTCACTTTCAATAGCTCTGCCTCGTCACTTTCAATAGCTCTGCCTCCGTCACACTTTCAATAGCTCTGCCTCCGTCCCACTTTCAATAGCTCTGCCTCCGTCACACTTTCAATAGCTCTGCCTCCGTCACACTTTCAATAGCTCTGCCTCCGTCACACTTTCAATAGCTCTGCCTCGTCACTTTCAATAGCTCTGCCTCGTCACTTTCAATAGCTCTGCCTCGTCACTTTCAATAGCTCTGCCTCTGTCCCTCTGCCTCTTTTCAATAGCTCTGCCTCCGTCACACTTTCAATAGCTCTGCCTCGTCACTTTCAATAGCTCTGCCTCGTCACTTTCAATAGCTCTGCCTCCGTCACACTTTCAATAGCTCTGCCTCCGTCCCACTTTCAATAGCTCTGCCTCCGTCACACTTTCAATAGCTCTGCCTCTGTCCCACTTTCAATAGCTCTGCCTCCGTCACACTTTCAATAGCTCTGCCTCTGTCCCACTTTCAATAGCTCTGCCTCCGTCACACTTTCAATAGCTCTGCCTCTGTCCCACTTTCAATAGCTCTGCCTCCGTCACACTTTCAATAGCTCTGCCTCTGTCCCACTTTCAATAGCTCTGCCTCTGTCCCACTTTCAATAGCTCTGCCTCCGTCACACTTTCAACAGCTCTGCCTCCGTCACACTTTCAATAGCTCTGCCTCCGTCACACTTTCAATAGCTCTGCCTCCGTCACACTTTCAACAGCTCTGCCTCCGTCCCACTTTCAATAGCTCTGCCTCCGTCCCACTTTCAATAGCTCTGCCTCCGTCACACTTTCAACAGCTCTGCCTCCATCACACTTTCAACAGCTCTGCCTCCGTCCCACTTTCAATAGCTCTGCCTCCGTCCCACTTTCAATAGGGTAAACGACAGACCGGACAAAGGGTCAGGAATGATGAAGGAAATACATTTTAAATGGAAATAACTTTGATATTGTGATGCTGTAGTCTTTACACAGAGCAGACCTCAATGGAAAATGTAATACATTACCATACAATCATTTCTAAGCCACAAATTCAAGTAGTTGGAGTACAGGCAAGGACAGGAGACTTTAAAGGTTAGATTGTAGTAGTTGGAGTACAGGCAAGGACAGGAGACTTTAAAGGTTAGATTGTAGTAGTTGCCATATTTTTATAATGCATTTTATGATGTATGAATTTCATTCTGAAAGGCAAGGAAAACAATCCTGACGTCAAACAGCACTTGACAAGCAAATTGACATTGAGTATATTTCTCTTTTAGCCTCCTTGGATAATTCACCAAATGACTACATTATTACTTGTTTATACTAGGAAAGCATTTAATGTGTTAGTGTTTCGATAAGGCCCCTCTTACAGGGATACTAACAGGGTTGTCTCCTCTCTCATTCACTGACTGACACATGTAGACTACTGCACAGCCTCCTCTCTCATTCACTGACTGACACATGTAGACTACTGCTCAGCCTCCTCTCTCATTCACTGACTGACACATATAGACTACTGCATATCCTCCCTCTCTCATTCACTGACTGACACATGTAGACTACTGCTCAGCCTCCTCTCATTCACTGACTGACACATGTAGACTACTGCATATCCTCCCCCTCTCATTCACTGACTGACACATGTAGACTACTGCATATCCTCCCTCTCTCATTCACTGACTGACACATGTAGACTACTGCTCAGCCTCCTCTCATTCACTGACTGACACATGTAGACTACTGCATATCCTCCCCCTCTCATTCACTGACTGACACATGTAGACTACTGCATATCCTCCCCCTCTCATTCACTGACTGACACATGTAGACTACTGCTCAGCCTCCTCTCATTCACTGACTGACACATGTAGACTACTGCATATCCTCCCCCTCTCATTCACTGACTGACACATGTAGACTACTGCACAGCCTCCTCTCTCATTCACTGACTGACACATGTAGACTACTGCATATCCTCCCTCTCTCATTCACTGACTGACACATGTAGACTACTGCACAGCCTCCTCTCTCATTCACTGACTGACACATGTAGACTACTGCATATCCTCCCCCTCTCATTCACTGACTGACACATGTAGACTACTGCACAGCCTCCTCTCTCATTCACTGACTGACACATGTAGACTACTGCACAGCCTCCTCTCTCATTCACTGACTGACACATGTAGACTACTGCATATCCTCCCTCTCTCATTCACTGACTGACACATGTAGACTACTGCACAGCCTCCTCTCTCATTCACTGACTGACACATGTAGACTACTGCATATCCTCCCTCTCTCATTCACTGACTGACACATGTAGACTACTGCTCAGCCTCCCTGTCATTCACTGACTGACACATGTAGACTACTGCATATCCTCCCTCTCTCATTCACTGACTGACACATGTAGACTACTGCACAGCCTCCTCTCTCATTCACTGACTGACACGTGTAGACTACTGCTCAGCCTCCTCTCATTCACTGACTGACACATGTAGACTACTGCACAGCCTCCTCTCTCATTCACTGACTGACACATATAGAATACTGCTCAGCCTCCTCTCTCATTCACTGACTGACACATGTAGACTACTGCACAGCCTCCTCTCTCATTCACTGACTGACACATGTAGACTACTGCATATCCTCCCTCTCTCATTCACTGACTGACACATGTAGACTACTGCACAGCCTCCTCTCTCATTCACTGACTGGCACATGTAGACTACTGCACAGCCTCCTCTCTCATTCACTGACTGACACATGTAGACTACTGCATATCCTCCCTCTCTCATTCACAGACAGACAGACAGACAGACAGACAGACAGACAGACAGACAGACAGACAGACAGACAGACAGACAGACAGACAGACAGACAGACAGACAGACAGACAGACAGACAGACAGACAGACAGACAGACAGACAGACAGACAGACAGACAGACAGACAGACAGACACCTCCTAATGGGCAGGTTTTGAGACCCTTCTGTGATGTGCTGTATTCAGCAGGTTACATTATGCATTACAGGTACAGTTAACTGACATTTGTCATCACAACTGAGATTCTAACTTCACAGTCAATCCGTGTGGTGTGTGTGTGTTGGTTGTGTGTGTGTGGTGTGTTGGTTGTGCGTGTGTGGTGTGGTCTTGGTTGTGTGGGTGTGGTGTTGGTTGTGTGTGTGTGTGTGTGTGTGTGTGTGTGTGTGTGTGTGTGTGTGTGTGTGTGTGTGTGTGTAGGAAGAGGAAGACAGTGGAGCTCAGCACTACAGTCCATGGCTCTGTGCTCCGACACAGCATCCTGAAAGGCATCTCTGCTCAGATAGTCTCAGCTGCTGTGAGTTACACACACACACACACACACCACACTCACAACCAACACCACACACACACACCCACCACACTCACAACCAACACCACACACACACACACACACACACACACACACACACACACACACACACACACACACACACACACACACACACACACACACACACACACACACACACACACACACACACACACACACACACACACACACACACACACACACACACACACACATACACACACTTGCCTCTGTATTCACCGTGCTGAAGGTCTCCTATTGTCCCTCTGAAAGGGAGAGAACAGATGGAGCAGCACCACATACAGGTAAACTCAGTTCAAGGCCAGACTATTACATTAAACATCAATGTGCACGCCAGAGCCTGTCTGTGTTTTGTAACAAACTGTTTATCACTTGTTTGTAATTACATGAGCAGAGGACCACAGTACTGGGTCCATTCCAGTGAATGGTGTTATTCTGCACCTGTGTTTTACAGAGAAAAGTGCATGAATAAAGCACACTTCTCTTCTAGTCAATGATAGGCTCAAGATTCCCCGCTACCTACAGAATGACCTTTGCTGAGAGACAGAAGCCCTGTTTATACCTGGTTTTAAAATGCTTCCATTGTCCTGATCTTGTCCACATTTTCAGATTGTGGCCAACATTTTGACATACGTAGAAAATTAAAATATGCATTTTGATCTGATTGTGATCAGATCTTCCTGACCACCTCCGGAGACAGTAAGACATGCATTGTGTCTGGGTACCCTACTAGTGAAGAAGGATCTGGACAGTGAGACCATTTCCATCATCATTATGCCGTCCTCTAAAATGAATGACAGGTGGTGCTACTGACTTATGGCATTAATATGTGTCTTAAAATAAATAAATATTATTTTGAAAGAATATCAGTCAAATAATTGGTGTACAGCCTCCCGAGTGGCGGAGCGGTCTAAGGCATTGCATTTCAGATCAAGACACAGGATGCATGGCAGCAGCAGGAATGAACCAGGCTAGAGAAAGAGATATGTAGAGTTGCAAAATGATGGTAATTTCCCCAAAATTCCCTTGATCCCACAGTTGGAGGATTCCCAGAATCAGGAGAGAATAAGGAGGAAATCCAGAATCATCCAACCAGCAATTCTGGAAAACTGGGGAATATAAGGAAAGTTCCAGTTATTTTGCAACTAGAGATAGGCCACAGAGGAAACCTTAAGACAGATAAGGAAGATGTTTCATGGAAAATGAAAGCATCTGTAGCCAAAGGCTCAGACTGTACAGTTTGTGAAGACTTCAGGTTAGATTTCTTACATTAAAGACACAAAGACAGACGCAGACACAGCTACACTACATAACCAAAAGTATATGGACACCTGCTCCTCAAACATCTCATTCCAAAATCATGGGCATTGATATGGTGTCGTTCTCCTGGCATCTACCAAACCCAGATTCGTCCTGTTGGACTGCCAGATGGTGAAGCGTGATTCATCCCTCCAGAGAACGCATTTCCACTGCTCCAGAGTCCAATGGCAGCGAGCTTTACGCCACTCCAGCTGACGTTTGGTTTTGTGCATGGTGAACATAGGCTTGTGTGCTGCTGCTGCTCGGCCATGGAAACCCATTTCATGAAACTCCCGACGAACAGTTATTGTGCTGACGTTGCTTCCAGATGCATTTTGGAACTCGGTAGTGAGTGTTGCAACCAATGAAAGACTATTTTTAGGTGCTATGCGCTTCAGCACTTCAGTCCTGTTGTGTGAGCTTGTGTGGCCTACCACTTCGCGGCTGAGCCGTTGTTGCTCCTAGACATTTCTACTTCACAATAACAGCACTTACAGTTTTTTGGGGCAGCTCTATCAGGGCAGAAATTTCACAAACTGACTTGTTGAAAAGGTGGCAACGGCTGTGGCTGAAATAGCCGAATCCACTAATTTGAAGGGGTTCCACATACTTTTGCGTATATATAGTGTATATGTATATGAAAAAATGTTAAGTAAAGCAATTTTCTAAAATTCGTGTTCATACTACTTCATGCTACTAGTGTTCAGGTTAACACTTCATTTGGAGCACTGTTTTAACACAAAACACTTGCAATATATGTTACAACACGTCTAAATATATATGATCCAGCAGATATGATATGGTTATGACCAAGTTATGAGTTGTTATGGCGCTATGCTTCCAATCAAGAATTACCTGATCAAAAAATGCCAGTGCGTCTCTTAAAACCAAAGATGGTACATATTCAAGGACAGCTATTAGCATCTACAAGGCAATGGCATACAATGCATGTAGTGTGAGTAACACAGTGACAACCATTTTTTCAACAGTTTAGTTTTTGGGATGAATCAATGAATCGTCTTTCAAACTTTTCTTTTGATCTGTCAAGGTCACCTTTGGAGTCTGTGGCTCCCCCCTCACATCCATCATTCATTAAGAGAAAAGACTACACTATTACACCCATCATTTGACCTTTTGTGCAAACACGGCTCCAATCCCTCTACCTGTGAAGGCAACATAAACATGGCCTGTTCAGAGCACCTCCATAAAAGGTGATGAAAGACACACAAACTACAACCGATGGGCCCGTTTAATATTTCCCTAAACACACCGGACCCACCCTCTTCGCTCAATTCTAACTCTTCAGGACATAAATGAATATGTAAAAATGGTCTGTGCAGGCTGCCGGTGTCCCTGTGCCGAAGGCCGTCCTATCAGTTTTACAAGATAGGAGAGTTTTCTGGTAGTGACTGATGTTTTACCTCAGGAGGTTTGCAGGCTTGATTGAAAGGCTCCGTGCCAGCAGCAGCACAGGGTGCTATCCTGGTTCAAATACTATTTAAAATCTTTCAAATATTTTCAGATCATTTGCTTTAGTTTGCCAAGAGTGCCAGGTGGGCTGGGTTTGGGAGTTGCCTATTGGTTCCATTGCAACAGGCAAGCTCAATAAAGTCAATTCAATTCAAGGTAACCATCGGCGACAAAGGAAAATGTAGTCCAACATTTGCATGGAACCTCCCTGAGAGAGGTGCACGTAATAATCACACATTAAACCTCCCTGAGAGAGATGCACATAATAATCACACATTAAACCTCCCTGAGAGAGATGCACATAATAATCACACATTAAACCTCCCTGAGAGAGATGCACGTAATAATCACACATTAAACCTCCCTGAGAGAGATGCACATAATAATCACACATCAAACCTCCCTGTAAGAGATGCACATGATAATCACACATTAAACCTCCCTGTAAGAGATGCACATGATAATCACACATTAAACCTCCCTGAGAGAGATGCACATGATAATCACACATTAAACCTCACTGAGAGAGATGCACTGATGATAAATCACACATTAAACCTCCCTGTAGGTGCACATGATAATCACATCAAACCTCCCTGAGAGATGCACATGATAATCACATCATAATCACACATTAAACCTCACTGAGAGATGCACATGATAATCACACATTAAACCTCCTGAGAGATGCACATGATAATCACACATTAAACCTCCCTGAGAGAGATGCACATGATAATCACACATTAAACCTCACTGAGGTGCACATAATAATCACACATCAAACCTCACTGAGAGGTGCACATGATAATCACACATCAAACCTCCCTGAAAGGGATGCAAATGATAATCACACATCAAACCTCCCCGAAAGAGATGCACATGATAATCACACATCAAACCTCCATGAGAGAGGTGCACATGATAATCACACATCAAACCTCCATGAGAGAGGTGCACATGATAATCACACATAAAACCTCCCTGAAAGGGATGCAAATGATAATCACACATCAAACCTCCCCGAAAGAGATGCACATAATAATCACACATCAAACCTCCATGAGAGAGGTGCACATGATAATCACACATCAAACCTCCATGAAGGGATGCTGAGAGGGGTGCACACACATCAAACCTCACTAATAATCACACATCAAACCTCCATGAGAGAGGTGCACATGATAATCACACATCAAACCACACTGAGGTGCACATGATAATCACACATAAAACCTCCCCGAAAGAGATGCACATAATAATCACACATCAAACCACACTGAGGTGCACATGATAATCACACATCAAACCACACTGAGGTGCACATGATAATCACACATCAAACCTCACTGAGGTGCACATGATAATCACACATCAAACCACACTGAGATGCACATAATAATCACACATCAAACCACACTGAGGTGCACATGATAATCACACATCAAACCTCACTGAGGTGCACATGATAATCACACATCAAACCTCCCTGAAAGGGATGCAAATGATAATCACACATCAAACCTCACTGAGGTGCACATGATAATCACACATCAAACCACACTGAAAGGGATGCAAATGATAATCACACATCAAACCACACTGAAAGGGATGCAAATGATAATCACACATCAATCCTCCATGAAAGAGGTGCACATGATAATCACACATCAAACCTCACTGAGGTGTACATGATAATCACACATCAAACCTCACTGAGGTGCACATGATAATCACACATCAAACCTCACTGAGGTGCACATGATAATCACACATCAAACCACACTGAGGTGCACATGATAATCACACATCAAACCTCCCTGAAAGAGATGCACATGATAATCACACATCAAACCTCACTGAGGTGCACATGATAATCACACATCAACTGAGGTGCACATGATAATCACACATCAAACCTCCATGAAAGAGATGCACATGATAATCACACATCAAACCTCCATGAAAGGTGCACATAATAATCACACATCAAACCTCCATGAAAGAGGTGCACATGATAATCACACATCAAACCTCCATGAAAGAGGTGCACATGATAATCACACATCAAACCACACTGAGGTGCACATGATAATCACATATCAAACCACACTGAGGTGCACATGATAATCACAAACCACACTGAGGTGCACATGATAATCACACATCAAACCACACTGAGGTGCACATGATAATCACACATCAAACCTCACTGAGGTGCACATGATAATCACACATCAAACCTCCATGAAAGAGGTGCACATGATAATCACACATCAAACCACACTGAGGTGCACATGATAATCACACATCAAACCTCCATGAAAGAGATGCACATGATAATCACACATCAAACCACACTGAGGTGCACATGATAATCACACAACAAACCTCCCTGAAAGGGATGCAAATGATAATCACACATCAAACCTCACTGAGGTGCACATGATAATCACACATCAAACCTCACTGAGGTGCACATGATAATCACACATCAAACCTCCCTGAAAGGGATGCAAATGATAATCACACATCAAACCTCACTGAGGTGCACATGATAACCACACATCAAACCTCCCTGAAAGGGATGCAAATGATAATCACACATCAAACCTCACTGAGGTGCACATGATAACCACACATCAAACCTCCCTGAAAGGGATGCAAATGATAATCACACATCAAACCTCCCTGAGAGAGATGCACATGATAATCACACATCAAACCTCACTGAGGTGCACATGATAATCACACATCAAACCTCATTGAGGTGCACATGATAATCACACATCAAACCTCACTGAGGTGCACATGATAATCACACATCAAACCTCACTGAGGTGCACATGATAATCACACATCAAACCTCTTTGAGGTGCACATGATAATCACACATCAAACCTCACTGAGGTGCACATGATAATCACACATCAAACCACACTGAAAGGGATGCAAATGATAATCACACATCAAACCACACTGAAAGGGATGCAAATGATAATCACACATCAAACCTCCATGAAAGAGGTGCACATGATAATCACACATCAAACCTCCATGAAAGAGGTGCACATGATAATCACACATCAAACCTCACTGAGGTGCACATGATAATCACACATCAAACCTCACTGAGGTGCACATGATAATCACACATCAAACCACACTGAAAGGGATGCAAATGATAATCACACATCAAACCACACTGAAAGGGATGCAAATGATAATCACACATCAAACCTCAATGAGGTGCACATGATAATCACACATCAAACCACACTGAGGTGCACATGATAATCACACATCAAACCTCCCCGAAAGAGATGCACATGATAATCACACATCAAACCACACTGAGGTGCACATGATAATCACACATCAAACCTCCCCGAAAGAGATGCACATGATAATCACACATCAAACCACACTGAGGTGCACATGATAATCACACATCAAACCACACTGAGGTGCACATGATAATCACACATCAAACCTCACTGAGGTGCACATGATAATCTCACATCAAACCACACTGAGGTGCACATGATAATCACACATCAAACCACGCTGAGGTGCACATGATAATCACACATCAAACCTCCATGAAAGAGGTGCACATGATAATCACACATCAAACCACACTGAGGTGCACATGATAATCACACATCAAACCACACTGAGGTGCACATGATAATCACACATCAAACCTCCATGAAAGAGGTGCACATGATAATCACACATCAAACCACACTGAGGTGCACATGATAATCACACATCAAACCACACTGAGGTGCACATGATAATCACACATCAAACCTCACTGAGGTGCACATGATAATCACACATCAAACCACACTGAGGTGCACATGATAATCACACATCAAACCTCACTGAGGTGCACATGATAATCACACATCAAACCTCACTGAGGTGCACATGATAATCACACATCAAACCACACTGAGGTGCACATGATAATCATACATCAAACCTCACTGAGGTGCACATGATAATCACACATCAAACCTCACTGAGGTGCACATGATAATCACACATCAAACCTCACTGAGGTGCACATGATAATCACACATCAAACCACACTGAGGTGCACATGATAATCACACATCAAACCTCACTGAGGTGCACATGATAATCACACATCAAACAGAAACAAGCAAAATGTCGACACAACTGATAACATTTCTATGAAGGCGCACGCCCACTCATTCTCAAGGACCCAATTTGAAAAAGAATAAAAGCAACCCAGTCCTAGCTAATGGCTATCGTTTACAGTCCTAGCAAGGTGCAGGTCGTATTTATTTATCCAGGGCTAACTCTGTAACTCAATGGCCTCTGGTCTGCTTTACAGCTACCTCATATCCATGGCAGACTGCAGACATTTTTTTAAATATTTTTTTTATTTCACTAGGCAAGTCAATTAAGAACTAATTCTTATTTACAATGACTGCATACTCCGGCCAAACCCTAACGACACTGGGCCAATTGTGCGCCGCCCACTCCCTATCACGGCCAGGGTCTGTAGTGACACCTCTAGCACTGAGATTCAGTGCCTTAGATCGCTGCGCCACTCGGGAGCCTTAATGACAGACCGTCTATATATCCATGGCAGATGGCCAGACTGCAGACCTTAAAGATAAACCGTCTATTCTGATTTAAGCAGCAGCCGCCACTTACCGCCCCCACACACCTCATCAACCCTGGTGTCCATCCCTGCTATGGCAGACCCAGGATTCAAACCCGTAGGTCTCATCTTATAGGCCCAGTGCAGTCAAAAAGATGTTGTTCCTGTGTTTTGTATCATATTGTACATCAGCTGATGAAACTAGGACCGTAGAAGTGTGAGTTAAGGCTTGCCTGGTGACATCACCATCACCAAATGGATTAATAGACCAATAAGAGTTCCAAACCTCTCTGCCAATAACAGTTCATATTCAGTTTTCCCCTTCCAACTCACACCACTCCCAGACAGTCCTAGAAAAATTATTAGTTGAGAAATCGTCTTTTGCTAAAAAGCTATTGTTGTCCATTTTAGTGGAAAACTATTACAATAATTTACTTAATTGTTACCCAGAAATTATTTGACACTGATACAAAAACGGCTGCATTGGGCCGTTAACATCCCCTTATTTCCTTTTTTAACCCCTGTAAGAGAAAGGATATGAAGCTGGGGAGTGGACACACACACACACACACACACACACACACACACACACACACACACACACACACACACACACACACACACACACACACACACACACACACACACACACACACACACACACACACACACACACACACACACACACACACACACACACACACAAAAAGTGTCAAATTAATGTCCTCCATCATACCTCTTTAACAGACAGACTGATAGAAAGCCTTGAAAAAAAACATCATGCAATTTCTAACTCTCCAATAGACAAGGCCACCCGTTATTACAAGTCATATCGCCGTTGTCGAGGCAGTATCCATGGTAACAGTCAGTTCTTCAAAACATACTTTCAAGTATGCTCCCACAAAGAATTATCCAGGGTCATACATCCAAACTTATAGGGAGTCATTTTGGGTAAAGAACGGGTTCGGTTGAATAAACCTACAGCTATTTCTTATGGTTCCAATCATGCCGCCTAATGGTTCCAATCGTGGTTCCAATCGTGCTGCCTAATTTTGGATTGCATAAACAAACAGTAAAACAATGAGGTAATCTGTTGTGGCTATTCTGTTTGCTCACATCATTACATAAGACTCTGATGAGGATGACGCTGGACTCAATCACTCTGACGTCGTGCAAGGCATGAGCTGGCCAAACAAGTATTACGATACAGTTCAGATAAACCACTATGCATTGCATCACAATGGATATTTAACAGCAGACTAAACCTTGAGGAACAGGCTTGAAGTTAAAACCTGGGCTGTGATTAACTTTAATACAGAGAAAACCTCGTTGATGAACATTCCATTTACGTCACTCAAAATGTAGCCCTTTTCAAGGACCATCGATTCCTCACCATGAACAAGTGGCTCGCCGCTCCCAACTTCCTGCAGTTCTAAGGCTGAACACATCCCCCTTCCTTACAGTAGCAATAAGGCCTTAGTAATAAATGAATGCAGGCCATACAGTAAGTATTGTCTTTGATCCCATGCCTGTGATGTCATAGCTGGCTTTCAAACCCAGGCTTTCAGTGTGGGTGGTACTTTGTGGATATCTGACACTTAAGGCTCTACTTAAAACGTATTCAGGATCGGTGGGTCACCCATGGGACGGTTGAGCTAACGTAGGCTAATGTGATTAGCATGAGATTGTAAGTAAACAAGAACATTTCCCAGGACATAGACATATCTGATATTGGCTGAAAGCTTAAATTCTTGTTACTTCTTTGGGCTAAGGGGCAGTATTCAGAAGTTTGGATGAATGATGTGCCCAAAGTAAACTGCCTGTTACTCAGGCCCAGAAGCTAGGATATGCATAACATTGGTGGTATTGGATAGAAAACACTCCAACGTTTCCAAAACTGTTAACATAATGTCTGTGACATTAACAGAACTGATATGGCAGGCGAAAACCCGAGGACAATCCATCCAGAATTATTATTTTTTTCAGCTCACCTCTGATTACAAATGGGAATGGGAATGGGCTGGGAATGGGAATATAAAAGGAAGTCCTCCCAGATTGTAGTTCCTATGGCTTCCACTAGATGTCAACAGTCTTTAAAAATAGTTTCAGGCTTGTTATGTTTGGAAGAAGTTTATTGGGATTCATCTGTATGCATTTTGAACGAGGGGAAACCGGTGGATTACTGAGTCAAGCGCGCCAATGAAACATACTTTTTTGTGATATAAAGAAGGACTTTATCGATCAAAAGGACCATTTGTTATGTAGCTGGGACCCTTGTGATTGCAACCAGATGAAGATCTTCAAAGGTAAGTGATTTATTTTATCGCTATTTCTGACTTTCGTCATGCCTCTGCTTGGTTGGAAAATGTATGTAATGCTTTTGTGTGCAAGGCGCTGTCCTCAGATAATTGCATGGTGTGCTTTCGTCGTAAGCGTTTTTGAAATCTGACAAAGCGGCTGGATTAACAAGAAGTTAAGCTTCTAAATGATGTATGACACTTGTATTTTCATGAATGTTTAATATTACGATTTCTGTAACTTGAATTTGGCGCTCTGCAATTTCACCGGATGTTGTGATCCGTAAGAATTTCATCTAATTGCACTGTCCAATTTACAGTAGCCATTACAGTGAAATAATACCATGCTATTGTTTGAGGAGAGTGCACAGTTTTGACCTTGAAAAGTTATTAAAACTTCTTGATGCACCCATCCCGTTAGCGGGATCATTTTCGTCAACATCCGCTGAATTGCAGAGCGCTAAATTCAAATTAAATTACTAAAAATACTTAATTTTCATGAAATCACAAGTGCAATATAGCACTTGTGATCCACCTGGTGTGTCAGATTTTTAAAAAGCTTTTCAGCGAAAACATAACAAGCGTTTATGTAAGGACATCTCTCTCAGCAGACCAAACATTAAACAGCTAGCAGCAAAGTAGATTGGACACGAAAGTCAGAAAAGCAATAAAAATGAATTGCTTACCTTTGATGATCTTCAGATGTTTGCACTCACGAGACTCCCAGTTACACAATAAATGTTCCTTTTGTTCCATAAAGATTAATTTTATATCCAAAATACCTCCATTTGGTTGGAGCATTATGTTCAGAAATCCACAGGCTCGAGCGGTCACAACATGGCAGACAAATTCCAAATAGTATCTGTAAAGTACGTGGAAACATGTCAAACGTTTTTATAATCAATCCTTAGGTTGTTTTTACAATATATAATCGATAATATTTCAACCAGACTGTAGCTTCTTCAATAGGAGAGAGAAAATGTCTTCTCCACTTTGTTGGCGCATGCAAAACGCTGCTGGCACCCAGCCATCCAATGACGCGATGTGATCTTTCTCGCTCATTTTTCAAAATAAAAGCCTGAAACTATGTTTAAAGACTGTTCACACCATGTGGAAGCCATAGGAAAAGGAATATGGTTGATATCCCTTTAAATAGAGGATAGGCATGCAATGGAACAGGGAGATTTGTTTCTCTTAGACACTTCCTGGTTGGATTTTCCTCAGGTTTTCGCCTGCAATATCAGTTCTGTTATTCCCACAGACAATATTTTGACAGTTTTGGAAACTTTAGAGTGTTTTCTATCCTAATCTGACAAGTATATGCATATTCTAGATTCTGGGCCTGAGAAATAGGCAGTTTCATTTGGGTACGTTTTCATCCAAACATCAAAATACTGCCCCCTACACTCAAGAGGTTAATAAACATATTAGGCACATTTGGGCAGTCTTGATACAACATTTTGAACATAAATACAATGGTTCATTGAATCAGTCTAAAACTTTGCACATACAATGCCAAAATCTAAATTGCACCTGGGTTGGAATAATACATTATGGCCTTCAAAATGTTTTCAAATGGTATTAAGACTATGCATATCCTTGCTTCAGGGCCTGAGCTACAGGCAGTTAGATTTGGGTATGTAATTTTAGGTGAAAACTGGGCGGATCCTTAAGAGGTTTTAAGCAAAACCAGTGACTAGTGTTTCAAGGTAGGCCAAAAAGCAGGAGAACATTTTGTTCAACATGTCAGCAACATATTCTGTCCTTGAGCAAAAACTGGTCAGGATAAAAGACATGAGTGGGGTGAGGATGTAACTGGGCAGGATTAAAGACATGGGTGGTGTGAGGAGGTCACTGGGCAGGATAAAAGACATGGGTGGTGTGGTGTGAGGAGGTCACGGGGCAGGATAAAAGACATGGGTGGTGTGAGGAGGTCACGGGGCAGGATAAAAAGACATGGGTGGGGTGAGGATGTAACTGGGAAGGATAAAAGACATGGGTGGTGTGAGGAGGTCACGGGGCAGGATAAAAGACATGGGTGGGGTGAGGATGTAACTGGGCAGGATAAAAGACATGGGTGGGGTGAGGATGTAACTGGGCAGGATAAAAGACATGGGTGGTGTGAGGAGGTCACGGGGCAGGATAAAAGACATGGGTGGGGTGAGGATGTAACTGGGCAGGATAAAAGACATGGGTGGTGTGAGGAGGTCACTGGGCAGGATAAAAGACATGGGTGGTGGTGGGGTGAGGAGGTCACTGGGCAGGATAAAAGACATGGGTGGTGTGAGGAGGTCACTGGGCAGGATAAAAGACATGGGTGGGGTGAGGAGGTCACTGGGCAGGATAAAACACGGGTGGTGTGGTGTGAGGAGGTCACTGGGCAGGATAAAAGACATGGGTGGTGGTGGGGTGAGGAGGTCACTGGGCAGGATAAAAGACATGGGTGGTGTGAGGAGGTCACTGGGCAGGATAAAATACATGGGTGGGGTGAGGATGTAACTGGGCAGGATAAAAGACATGGGTGGTGTGAGGAGGTCACTGGGCAGGATAAAATACATGGGTGGTGTGAGGTCACTGGGCAGGATAAAAGACATGGGTGGTGTGAGGAGGTCAGTGGGCAGGATAAAACACATGGGTGGGGTGTGGAGGAGAGGAAGAGGTTCGTGAAGGTTGTTTACACAACTCTGTCCTTGATCTATGCCTTGGAACAAAAATATTCATTTTCAATGATATCAACTGTGAGAGTTTCTCTTTTGTGAATAATATTGTAAACCCCACCAAAGTACAGGCTTTCATCGACTGCTACACCATAGCCTTGAGGAAAAAGCCTGAGGAAAAACAGCCTGCCTTGATATCATTTTCCAAACAGGCCAGCGTATCAATCATCTTTCATATTCTCCTCTAAGAGAGGATGACATCAGTGTTCCCTTCAAGACGCCTGTGTTGTTCTGTCACATCTGGTTCTGTCAAGCCTAATGCTGTGAGTGACCCTGAACTTCAGGACTTTCATGATAGTTCTTCATTTGTGCTTTTGATTACAACCTTTTGTTCCCAGAGAGTGACCCAGACAGTCAGACATTCACTGACGGCCACCCTATAACGCAGGACAGTAAGATATCTTTATTCTCTTTGAACTCAGGTCTACCTTCCAAATGAGGGCCTTACAATGAGAATAAGGATGACATTGACGGTGTCTAGACAGGAACCTTGCCTGCAGACGTGGCAACAAACCCATTGCCTATGAAATGTCAGAGTACACAGCCGCACAAAGTTTCGCCTCTGGAATCCAATTGATATTTGAAGGAAGAAGATGCTCCGTCTCAGAGATAATTACCTGGTATTGAGTTCTGGTGCGCAGGTATTCTTCAGTTGTTGTTAAGTTATTACGTGGAAGATGCCACAGAGTCAGGGTCAAGGTGCGTCTCGGTGGTGCGGATCAGGTGCGTTTTCCATTATCGAAGCCTGAGGTCACTAATTGAGGTCTGAAAGCTTGTAAGACCTGATGCAGTGACCTAACAAACAAGCAGAAATGTAGCACCACTCAGATATTGTCACATTGCCCAGAATTTCATTTAACATGTGGCAACAAGTCTTCTAGAAGGGGACAATTCCTTGTATTGGTCTCTTCTCTTTCAGGGGATTTGGAATACCTTCCCACACAAGGCCATAACTATTCACACAAGGCCACAGAGAGGGAGTGAAAGACAGAGAGAGAGAAAGAAAGAGAAAGCGAGAAAACACACTTTTTTTTCAAATAAAAAAACTGAACCCCCACCCAAAATACCTTATTTCACATAATTATTCAGACCCTTTGCTATGAGACTCAAAATTAAGCTCAGGTGCATCCTGTTTTCATTGATCATCCTTGAGATGTTTCTATAACTTGATTACAGTCCACCTGTGGTAAATTCAATTGATTGGACATGATTTGAAAAGGCACACACCTGTCTATATAAGGTCCCACAGTTGACAGTGCATGTCAGAGCATTAACCAAGCCATGAGGTAGAAGGAATTGTCCATAGAGCTCCGAGACAGGGTTGTGTCAAGGCACAGATCTGGGGAAGGATACTAAACATTTCTGCTCTATTGAAGGTCCTCAACAACACAGTGGCGTCCATCATTCATAAATGGAAGTTTGGACACACCAAGACTCTTCCTAGAGCTGTCCGCCCAGTCAAACTGAGCAATAGGGAGAAGGGGTGACCAAGAACTGCTCTGACAGAGCTCAGAGTTCCTCTGTGGAGATGGGAGAACCTTCCAAAGGACAACCATCTCTGCAGCACTCCACCAATCAGGCATTTATGGTAGAGTGACCAGACAGAAGCCACTCCTCAGTAATAGGCACATGACAGCCAGCTTGTAGTTTGCAAAAAGGCACCTAAAAGACTCTCAGAACACGAGAAACAAGTCTGATGAAACCAAGTCTGATGAGTCTGATGAAACCAAGATTGAACTCTTTGGCTTGAATGCCAAGCGTCACGTCTGGAGGAAACCTGGCACCATTCCTACGGTGAAGCATGGTGGTGGTGGCAGCATCACCCTGTGGGGACATTTTTCAGTGGTAGGGACTGGAGACTAGTCAGGATTTAGGGAGAGATGAACAGAGCAAAGTACAGAGAGATCCTTGATGAAAACCTGCTACAGAGCCCTCAGGACCTCAGACTGGGGCAAAGGTTCACCTTCCAACAGGACAACAACCCTAAGCACACAGCCAAGACACTACAGGAGTGGCTTTGGGACAAATCTCTGAATGTCCTTGAGTGGCCAAGCCAGAGCCCAGACTTGAACTCAATCAAAAATCTCTGGAGAGACCTGTGAATGTAATCAATTTTAAGGCTGTAACATACCAACATTTGGAAAAAGTCAAGGGGTCTGAATACTTTCCGAAAGCACCATATATCCTAATTAATTGGAAAATCTAATTCAGGGTGTCTTTTGCATAATCCAGAAATTGGCTATTGTACTGTATAAAACCACTTTGGACTTTGGTGGCAACTGGCTGTCTGGCGGCAACTGGCTGTCTGGCTCCCTCTAGTCGTGCGCCTGTGAAGAACTGGGTGGGCGGTGTCGTCGAATATTTAAAAAGTCTAAACAAGTTGTCAATGAGGAGGAAGGAAATATAAAACCTCACCTTCCACGTCGCCAGGGTTGTATTCGCCAGCTATCAACAGAAGGACAGGATGGCTTGCTCTGACAGCTGCCAGTGCCTCGGCGAAAGGGGACAAAGAAGCATCCTTTACAGCATTTTGAAAAACGACAACCAACCGAATCAGCATTCACAGGGGCGGGCGAGGTTAGCGGTCCCGCAACAGCAGCCTTGTTCGTGTGGATCTAAGAAGAATGTGGTTCTCCTTTCTCCCCAGACAACGTGTAAAGCAGCGTCCGTAGCGCTTTTAAAAACGCTGAAGTTTGTTAAAAATGTACTTTGTTTTCGGAAACTTCCAGCGGAGGACCAGTTACAGCTCGTGCGCAACAGCTGGGCTCAGCTGCTCGTTTTGGGCATGGCGCAGGACTTGATCGACTTCGAGACCATGGAGACGCCAGAACTCAGTATGTTACAGAACATACTAACCAGCGGACAAGGAAGACAGGAGACCGCGCACGGGCGCAGTGGCCAAGGCGTTACTCTCACTGATGTCCAAGGAATAAACATGTTTTTGAATAAATGTTGGGGACTGGACATCAGCACCAAAGAATATGCATATTTAAAGGGAGCCATTCTCTTCAATCCAGGTTTGATAAAGAAATGGTTTTATGGTGTATTTACTCGTTTTATTATTATTAGCAAGTCTATTATTATCATTATAGTTGTTTTTGCTATTATTTTTTAGAATAATAATGATCATCATTATAATTATAATTGTTTTTATAATTATTGTCATTATTATTAGTAGTCTATTATTATTATTTTATGAATGGGCTATTATTAACTATGCGACTATTTATGACTCGTTTGAGTTCACCTTAATAGTTCCTGATTTGAACTTCCATTTTATTCTCTCCTTAGACATTGCAGAGCTCCGGTGTCAAAGCTACATTCAGGCACTGCAGAGCGAAGCGCATCAAGCCCTTAGTGAATATGTGAAAGTCACTCACCGAAGAGACTCTACAAGGTTCACTAAACTATTCATCGCGCTCTCCATGCTACGGTCCATCAATGCAAACGTCGTGGCTGGACTTTTCTTCAAACCTGTCATTGGCACGGTCAGCATGAATGAACTTCTGCTCGAGATGTTTTACGGAAAATAGACTGAATAAACTGGTTAAAGACTGAACACAGACAGAGCTGTGGACTGGACTGGAGGCGGAACAGAATAACAACAGGCAGGTGTATGTGTATTTCTTTTGCTATAACACATCCTATTTTTGTCAAATAAAAGTGTTTGCTGAACTTTGCATGTGGTTATTTCAGTTTATCAGCCTATATCATATTTTTTTTTAAGTATAACCTACGGTTATGTCTAATAACAGCCCCATAATACATTCAATATTATTTGACTGCAATTGTAACCAGGGACCCTCTGCACACATCTACAACTGCCTCCCACCAAGCATCGTTACCCATCGCTCCACAAAAGCCGCGGCCCTTGCAGAGCAAGGGGAACAACTCCTTCAAGGTCTCAGAGCGAGTGACGTCACCGCACCCCGCTAACTTGCGATCCGTTTCACATCGGTTACACAATACATTACCTGGATAATGCTGACCGTGATAATGCATTACTGTGTTTCACCTGAAGAGGGCAATGCTCACCCACAAACCTGAGAGAGAATTTGAGGCAGTCTAGAAAAAGACATTTCCATTCATGCAGACATTGACAACTACATCAATCCCAAAGCTTTTAGCACTCCCATAGGTCCTGAACTGTCTAGGTTGTAAACTGCTTTATGAGGTACTGTGAATATGTTAAAAACAGAAGTAGTGATACCAGTGTCTCTAATACTATGCATTCATTCAACACGCCTCCAGACACCAATGACATAGCATCTCATGTCAGAGCAGGTCATTGGACTGGGTCGGTCCCTTAGGAGGGGCTGCTGTACCATCTAGTGAGGGTGAGGTGGGTCACAACACGTGTCTGGTGCCAACCAGTGTCAGGATAAGACCAGGCTGTTAGGATACCCACACCACATGCCACACACATCAATGGAAGGAAGAGGCACATGGCAGGTGGCTGTGGGGATCAGGAGTGGCATGGACCCGGGGCGGGGCGTGTGGGCTTCCAGTCATGCAGTAAGGAGAAGGGACGGCTGCCAGGTCTGAGAGGTGTTGCCGTGGGAGGAGGCAACAGGCAGGTGGCTGTGGGGATCAGGAGTGGCATGGACCCGGGCGAGGCGTGTGGGCTTCCAGTCATGCAGTAAGGAGAAGGGACGGCTGCCAGGTCTGAGAGGTGTTGCCGTGAAGACGCGCTGGGCGGAGGCCGTGGGAGGAGGCAACAGGCAGTGGCGGTGAGGCCTGATGATAAATGTGATCAATGTGGGCTAAGTTCATTATAGGAGGGGGAAGAGGAAGATGAGAAAGAGTGGGAAGAGGAGGAGGAAGAGACGTCACTCTTACAATACTTAACATTTTCCATTGGGTGTACAGAAAATGTTGCAGTTTTAAAGCAGGTTTGCTGCAATTCTATTCATTTTGCCCTGGGGCGGAGAGAAATGTTGGCCGTTTTTATTATGATATCTGAGTGAGACTGACTAATCAAATAAATGGTGACCCCCCCGGACGGTAATTCGACCATGGCCGCTAAACTAACTAAAACGTTAGCTGACATGGGGTAATTGACTGAATATCAGAGACTGACATAACAAGAGAAAAACTTTTGATACACAACCAAATTTCAAAATTGCACCTTGTGTTTTCTATTATTCTAACTCTCAACAGTAAGTTGAGACCCCGAGAAATTAATCCGGGAGTTGCCTTATTTCTACACCACCTATCTGATCTCCAGCTCTGAACCCAGTTCTGAACCCAGCTCTGAACCCAACTCAGAACCCAGCTCTGAATCCAGCTCTGAACCCAGCTCTGAATCCAGCTCTGAATCCAGCTCTGAATCCATCCAGCAGAGCTCTACATGCCTCAGAACTACCCATGGTGGCACTTTGACATCTCAGTCCCCCAAAGAGATACATATCTAACTAAATCATCCTATAGCGCTGTAGTTGAAGTCAGTGTTTGACACATGGCATCCCTAAGGGATCCCATCTCATTTCCAATGAGGCAGGAGATCATGATGGATTGATCCCAAGGAGCCAGGCTGTCAGTACAGCAGGCCTCTTCCAGGGCATCACAGACCTTCTCTCTCTGTCTCTACAGCGCACGGCTTCTCTCTGCATGCCTTCTCTAATTAATCTGCTCCCGAGAGTTCAGTTCCCCCATAGACTTCTCATCTCCTCTTCACTTGCTCCTAATGTGACAACCTAAACCGTGGTATCAGCTCTGCCCTAGTTACTGTATAATACCCCTGTCTCCCCCATCGCTGTGTCTTGTCATAGAGAACATAATGAGAAGAAGAGATCCCATTTTCCCCTTGCTGTGCCTCGTCAGTTGGTGCCAGAGGTGGGATGTGGGTCCTTTTCTGTGCGACGCCCAGTGAAACAGCGTCACTGTGTTCATGCTAACTGGCGACTATGAACTACACCGGGAAAGAGCAAGAGCAGCGCTACAGTGCTACTGTTGGGAAGGAAAACTCAAATGGCTTTGAATCTGTTTAATGAATAAATAATAAACCTCCATCTGTAGGAATGGACAATGAATAATACATTAGCAACATTTCAACCTTAAACGCAGCATCTGCTAAGCGAATTGATTTCCTCACTGGATGATCTATCTGAGAGAAGATAGATATAAAACCATGCTGTTTATTGCTTCTTTGGGAATAGCACAGAGATAATTCAGCCAACAACTCGGCCAATTGGTGCAGGAGTGGAAAATTGATGTTATTTAATAGGGGCCGACTTGTGTATTACCTGTGTAGGAGTGGCACATTTCCTTACATTGTGTTTCTAAGGAGGTGCTACAGGCTTAACCCACTGGTTCATTGATCCAGTAATTGCAATGTTGCCTGATCATGTATATTCCGCTCAAATGTTTCCTAATTAATTTTAAGCTCTTTCTTTCATATTTCCTCCCCCTTTAGAGGCTCCCCACTGCACCGGGCAGCCCCTCCCTCCCTACCTCCCCCTGAAAGTTGCATGAAACAGGATAATCTCAGGGTGTCAATTATAAACAGGCACAGTGACTAATATACCCATTCACCCTGGCAGAGGTCTGCTGCAGCTTTGTTCTGACAGTTAAATACATGCACCTCTATTCAGCGAGGATTCCGCTGCTTCACGCTTCATTTAATTTGTGTCATCAACCTGGTGCCTAACTGTTTTCCGTTCCCTTTCTCCGGCCCCAGGTGTACTGAGACTTCTCTCGTTGGGAATTAAGTTGGGCTGAGGAGGAGGAGGAGAGGGTGGGTAGGATTGCTGTTGTAGGATTTATGCTAATAGAGGGGGCGTGTGTGTGTGTGTGTGTGTTACGTTGAGAGGAAGTTCGAACAAACCACTTCATCAGTCATCTCTACAGAGGATGAGTGGCATGAGACGCCCCTTGGTTTATTTCCCAGGGTTGTTTCTGTACCAACTGTACCTCACTGCCCCCCCCCACCTCTCTCTCTCTCTCTCTCTCTCTCTCTCTCTCTCTCTCTCTCTCTCTCTCTCTCTCTCTCTCTCCCTCCCTCCTTCCCTCCCTACACAACCTCTGCTTTCTTTCAATTTAAGCTCTTAATTGCCAAAGATGATAACAAGTTAATTATTACTCTGCAGGCTAGTAAAAACACAGCTGTCACAGCACTCTGTGTGTCGCTGCAGTGTGTCTGTGTGTGTGTGTGTGGCTGACTGTAAGCTGCTGCTGCTGCTGCTGTGTGATGGCACCATCTGAGGGGGACAAGGGAGAGAGCTAGGGAGAGCTGTCTTTCAGCCCGATGGAGGCCATCGGTGTAATGAGTTCATAGCCAGGGAGGGCAGCAGCTACTACCTTTTTTTCACTCTCACAGCGGCAGCCATTTTGACTTGGCAACCCACACTCACAACCCACACTCACAACCCACATTCACAACCCATGCTCAAGCTTTCAGTGTGCTCAAATTACTAAGGCTTGGGGTTTATGAAAATACATTTGTTTACAACTATAAAAGCTATCTTGGTGACAGTTCAGTGGAGGCTGCTGATGGAGGGACGGCTCATATTAACATCTGGAATGGAGTCAATGGAATGGTATGAGAAATATCAAACACGTGGTTGATGCCATTCCATTGAATCCATTCCAGCCATTATTATGAGCCGTCCTCCCCTCATTAGCCTCCACAGTGACAGTGGTGCAGACAGGTTTGCCCCTAAAACTATCGATTAGAGTGACCTCATTTACTGTACTAATCCATGCACCGTTGTTCAGGGACCGGCTAGAGAGGGCCCAGAGATATCTACAAGTAGGGTACGTGTGACAGATCTATTCATCACGTTGCTCATGTGTCTTGGCCAAATCCAGGTGTTTGTTTATGTAGGCCATGCACCGTTGTTCAGGGACCGGCTAGAGAGGGGCCCAGAGATATCTACAAGTAGGGTACATGTGACAGATCTATTCATCACGTTGCTCATGTGTCTTGGCCAAATCCAGGTGTTTGTTTATGCAGAGAAGAGTTGTGGTTTTTGGGCTGACTGGTAAAACTGACTATAAACATCATGTAGGCTACAATTCAAGCCATGACCAATAGATGACAGTGTTTCACAAAGAATGTCTACGTTCCTGATCTGGCTCTTCTTTTTCTCCAGCTGCAGTACACCTGCCATTTTGAATCAACACACACACCAGTGGCGGTCAGTGACATTTATGACGAGGGAGCACAATGTTTTTTGTTCATGAGCATGGCCTTATTTCTATTACAGCATGTTGGATGACTGTCATTCATTCTCCATTCACCCAGTTCAATGTAACATTGATGGGTTTAGGCTACTACATGATACTCACATTTTCCGTGCACCCATCATGAGGTTGCTACAACCTAGCCTATGAATACAAGTATACAACGTAGGTGCACACAGGTCGAGAGAAAAATGGAGATGACAGACAGTGACACATTCAATACCGCCTTGCACACTCTTGCCTGCATCTAGCTGATCTAGGGTGTAATCATTCGTCCAACAGTAGAGGAGAGTTTCAATTGGATAAATGCAGGTATTTTTATCCCTGTTTCGTTTGCCTTTGTTTAAGAAGCATTTTTCAACAGAATCAGAGGAATGAAAACACCCCTGATCAAACCCACTACAATCATGCAGTAACATCACAGTGTACAGTCAGTAAGCAGTTACACCAACGGGATCCGGTGGCCAATACATGAATAAAACCAAAAGATGTGTCTGTTACTGGAACTCTGTGAAGCATTTATTTGGGCTGTAATTTCTGAGGCTGGTAACTGTAATGAACTTCTCCTCTGCAGCAGAGGAAAGTCTGGGTCTTCTTTTCCTGTGGTGGTCCTCATGAGAGCCAGTTTCATCATAACACTTGGTGGTTTTTGCGACTGCACTTGAAGTTCTTGAAAATTTCCAGATTGCCTGACCTTCATGTTTTAAAGTAATGATGGACTGTTGTTTCTCTTTGCTTATTTGAGCTGTTATTTCTATAATATGGACTTAAGTCTTTTACCAAATAGGGCTGTCCTCTGTATACCACCCCTACTTTGTCACAACACAACAAATTGGCTCAAACGCATTAAGAAGGAAAGAAATTCCACAAAATAGCAAGGCGCACCTGTTAATTGAAATTAATTCCAGGAGACTACCTGGGAGCTGGTTGAGAGAATGCCAAGAGTCTGCAAAGCTGTCAAGGCAAAGCGTGGCTACTTTGAAGAATCTCAAATATAAAATATATTTAGATTTTTAAACACTTTTTTGGTTACTACATGATTCCATATGTGTTATTTCATAGTTTTGACATTTGCACTATTATTCTACAATGTAGGAAATATTAAAAATAAAGAAAAACCCTGGAATGAGTAGGTGTGTCCAAACTTTTGACTGGTACTGTAGGTCTGCATTGAAATCATTGCATGCCTCCTCGATGGCCTGAAGGAGGGTGGTACGCTCATGGGGATGGCAGTCGTACATCTTTCTTGTATTGTAATCGTGTATTTTACAGTATAGTCGTGGTCCAATATGTTGCTCAGTTCATAAGAGCCCCCCCCCCCCCCCAACAACTTTAGTTTGGATACATGTTTACTGTATAGGGGATGGTTTGTTTAGGACCTTCTGGATTATCCCCTATTGGTACTGTATTGTATTGATATTGTGTTACTGCACTGTAGGAGCTAGAAACAGGGCCATTTCACTGCACCTGCCATAACATCGGTTCATCTGTGTATGCGACCAATCAACTTTGATTTGATTTATTACATACTGTACATTTCTGATCTCGTCAATATCATATTTTAAATCATAATAGTAATCATCATAGTAGTACATACAGTATCATACTTGTTATGTTTCTACTTTACAGAGAGATATTTTCATTATGTAGTTCTCAGAATCTGTTGTAGACAAACGAGTTGACATGTTAAATCTATAGGTTCACCAAACGTTTAAGTGGTCATCAATGAAGAGCAGTTGGATTAAGTAATAGTAAAACGTTTTCTAACAAAACAGAAGAAAATCATATCGAAAGTAATGTGAGCGTTGCATTGTGAAATACATTTACTCTATATGAACATGCATTGCAACGTGAAACATGTACACTACATGACCAAAAGTATGTGGACGCCTGTTTGTCGAACATCTCATTCCAAAATCATGGGCATTAATATGGAGTCGCCCCCCCCCCCTGCTGCTAAAACAGCCTCCACTCTTCTGGGAAGGCTTAACACTAGATGTTGGAACATTGCTGTGGGGGCTTCCAGTCAGCCACAAGAGCATTAGTGAGGTCGGGCACTATTGTTGGGAGATTAGGCCTGGCTCTCAGTCGTCGTTACAATTCATCCCAAAGGTGTTCGATGGGGTTGAGGTCAGGGCTCTGTGCAGGCCAGTCAAGTTCTTCCACACCGATCTCGACAAACCATTTCTGTATGGACCTCACTTTGTGCACAGGGGCATTGTCATGCTGAAACAGGAAAGGGCCTTCCCCAAACTGTTGCCATTCATTTGGAAGCAGAGAATTGTGTAGAATGTCATTGTACACTGTAGTGTTAAGATTTGCCTTCAGTGGAACTAAGGGGCCCGAAACATGAAAAACAGTACCAGACCATTATTCCTCCTCAACCAAACTTTATAGTTGGCACTATGCATTGGGACAGGT
>NC_060193.1:58487936-58507936 GCF_021184085.1 Oncorhynchus gorbuscha
ACATTGACTTATCAGACCCATAGCCTTGTTAAACGTTATGTTCTAAACTGCTGATATAATGGCTATTAGAGACCTACTGAGTCACAATAACTCAGTGATAACAATATCAGAGAAATTGATCTGTGGGTAGGTAGCCCCTCATTGTCGGAACACTGACACATCCATGATTACAGTACTTTGGTGTGTGTGTGTGTGTGTGTGTGTGTGTGTGTGTGTGTGTGTGTGTGTGTGTGTGTGTGTGTGTGTGTGTGTGTGTGTGTGTGTGTGTGTGTGTGTGTGTGTGTGTGTGTGTGTGTGTGTGTGTGTGTGTGTGTGTGTCTACTATGTGTTTGTGTGTGTGTGTGCAGGGAGACACACTATACAAGCTGCCCTTTCTAAATTTGTAACACATTTGTAACAGTACAAATCGTCGAGCCAAATGTAGCCATTGTGCGTGTCCCCTACATGCCAGAAGAGTAGAGGCTGCTAAAGTCTGCTGTTAGTGAGGCTGCTGGGGTCCTGTCAGAAACAAAGACTTGTCCACTACAGGTTGACAGGATTAACTAAGCTTCCCTTTCTAATCAAAGAGCCCCGACTGTGAGAGTTGCTGCTCTCTGAGCCAACAGGGCTGGCCATCTCTCACTCTCTCTTGCTCTCTCTCTCACTCTCCCTCTTCCTATCTCTCCCTCACTCCCTCTCCATCTCCCTCTCTCCCTCCCTCCCTCTCACTCACTCCATCTCCCTTTCTCCCTCACTCACTCCATCTCCTTATGCACCCATTAGCAGGAGCATGGAGAACAAAGCCCTCTCATCACCTCACTATGATAATTCAGTCATGTTCTCTGTAATTAGACTTTAACGCTGGCAAAAACAAGACCCCTTTGCACCCTCTACTATCTCTCTCTCTGCTTCTCTGTCTCTCTCTTTCTGCTTCTCTTTCTTTCTCTCTCTCTCTGCTTCTCTGTCTCTGCTTCTCTGTCTCTGCTTCTCTGTCTCTGCTTCTCTCTGCTTCTCTGTCTCTGCTTCTCTGTCTCTGCTTCTCTCTGCTTCTCTCTGCTTCTCTGTCTCTGCTTCTCTGTCTCTGCTTCTCTCTGCTTCTCTGTCTCTGCTTCTCTGTCTCTGCTTCTCTGTCTCTGCTTCTCTCTGCTTCTCTGTCTCTGCTTCTCTGTCTCTGCTTCTCTCTGCTTCTCTGTCTCTGCTTCTCTCTGCTTCTCTCTGCTTCTCTGTCTCTGCTTCTCTCTGCTTCTCTGTCTCTGCTTCTCTGTCTCTGCTTCTCTGTCTCTGCTTCTCTGTCTCTGCTTCTCTGTCTCTGCTTCTCTCTGCTTCTCTGTCTCTGCTTCTCTCTGCTTCTCTGTCTCTGCTTCTCTCTCTCTGCTTCTCTATCTCTGCTTCTCTGTCTGTGCTTCTCTGTCTCTGCTTCTCTGTCTCTGCTTCTCTCTGCTTCTCTGTCTCTGCTTCTCTCTGCTTCTCTCTGCTTCTCTGTCTCTGCTTCTCTGTCTCTGCTTCTCTCTGCTTCTCTGTATCTGCTTCTCTCTCTCTGCTTCTCTCTGCTTCTCTCTGCTTCTCTGTCTCTGCTTCTCTGTCTCTGCTTCTCTCTGCTTCTCTGTCTCTGCTTCTCTCTGCTTCTCTGTATCTGCTTCTCTGTATCTGCTTCTCTGACTCTGCTTCTCTCTGCTTCTCTGTATCTGCTTCTCTCTGCTTCTCTCTGCTTCTCTGTCTCTGCTTCTCTCTGCTTCTCTGTATCTGCTTCTCTCTGCTTCTCTCTGCTTCTCTGTCTCTGCTTCTCTGTCTCTGCTTCTCTCTGCTTCTCTCTGCTTCTCTCTGCTTCTCTGTCTCTGCTTCTCTGTCTCTGCTTCTCTCTGCTTCTCTCTGCTTCTCTGTATCTGCTTCTCTGTCTCTGCTTCTCTGTCTCTGCTTCTCTCTGCTTCTCTGTATCTGCTTCTCTCTGCTTCTCTCTGCTTCTCTGTCTCTGCTTCTCTCTGCTTCTCTGTCTCTGCTTCTCTCTGCTTCTCTCTGCTTCTCTCTGCTTCTCTGTCTCTGCTTCTCTCTGCTTCTCTGTATCTGCTTCTCTGTCTCTGCTTCTCTGTCTCTGCTTCTCTCTGCTTCTCTCTGCTTCTCTGTATCTGCTTCTCTGTCTCTGCTTCTCTGTCTCCGCTTCTCTCTGCTTCTCTCTGCTTCTCTGTCTCTGCTTCTCTGTCTCTGCTTCTCTGTCTCTGCTTCTCTCTCTCTGCTTCTCTGTCTCCGCTTCTCTCTGCTTCTCTCTGCTTCTCTGTATCTGCTTCTCTGTATCTGCTTCTCTGTCTCTGCTTCTCTGTCTCTGCTTCTCTGTCTCTGCTTCTCTGTCTCTGCTTCTCTCTGCTTCTCTCTGCTTCTCTGTCTCTGCTTCTCTGTCTCTGCTTCTCTCTGCTTCTCTGTCTCTGCTTCTCTCTGCTTCTCTGTCTCTGCTTCTCTTTCTCTGCTTCTCTGTCTCTGCTTCTCTGTCTCTGCTTCTCTGTCTCTGTCTTCTCTGTCTCTGCTTGTCTGTCTCTGCTTCTCTCTGCTTCTCTGTATCTGCTTCTCTCTGCTTCTCTCTGCTTCTCTGTCTCTGCTTCTCTGTCTCTGCTTCTCTCTGCTTCTCTCTGCTTCTCTGTCTCTGCTTCTCTGTCTCTGCTTCTCTCTGCTTCTCTGTATCTGCTTCTCTGTCTCTGCTTCTCTGTCTCTGCTTCTCTGCTTCTCTGCTTCTCTGTATCTGCTTCTCTGTCTGCTTCTCTGTCTCCGCTTCTCTCTGCTTCTCTCTGCTTCTCTGTCTCTGCTTCTCTGTCTCTGCTTCTCTGTCTCTGCTTCTCTGTCTCTGCTTCTCTCTCTCTGCTTCTCTGTCTCTGCTTCTCTGTGCTTCTCTGTATCTGCTTCTCTGTCTCTGCTTCTCTGTCTCTGCTTCTCTGTCTCTGCTTCTCTGTCTCTGCTTCTCTGTCTCTGCTTCTCTCTGCTTCTCTCTCTCTGCTTCTCTGTCTCTGCTTCTCTGTCTCTGCTTCTCTGTCTCTGCTTCTCTGTCTCTGCTTCTCTGTCTCTGCTTGCTCTCTGTCTCTGTTCTCTGTCTCTGCTTCTCTGCTTCTCTGTCTCTGCTTCTCTCTGCTTCTCTGTATCTGCTTCTCTGTCTCTGCTTCTCTGTCTCTGCTTCTTCTGCTTCTCTGTCTCTGCTTCTCTCTGCTTCTCTCTGCTTCTCTGTCTCTGCTTCTCTGTCTCTGCTTCTCTCTGCTTCTCTGTATCTGCTTCTCTGTCTCTGCTTCTCTGTCTCTGCTTCTCTCTGCTTCTCTCTGCTTCTCTGTATCTGCTTCTCTGTCTCTGCTTCTCTGTCTCCGCTTCTCTCTGCTTCTCTCTGCTTCTCTGTCTCTGCTTCTCTGTCTCTGCTGCTCTGTCTCTGCTTCTCTGTCTCTGCTTCTCTCTCTCTGCTTCTCTGTCTCCGCTTCTCTCTGCTTCTCTCTGCTTCTCTGTATCTGCTTCTCTGAATCTGCTTCTCTGTCTCTGCTTCTCTGTCTCTGCTTCTCTGTCTCTGCTTCTCTGTCTCTGCTTCTCTCTGCTTCTCTCTGCTTCTCTGTCTCTGCTTCTCTCTGCTTCTCTGTCTCTGCTTCTCTCTGCTTCTCTGTCTCTGCTTCTCTTTCTCTGCTTCTCTTTCTCTGCTTCTCTGTCTCTGCTTCTCTGTCTCTGCTTCTCTGTCTCTGCTTCTCTGTCTCTGTCTCTGCTTCTCTGTCTTTGCTTCTCTGTCTCTGCTTCTCTGTCTTCTCTGTCTTCTCTGTCTCTGCTTCTCTCTGCTTCTCTGTCTCTGCTTCTCTGTCTCTGCTTCTCTGTCTCTGCTTCTCTGTCTCTGTCTTCTCTGTCTCTGCTTCTCTGTCTTTGCTTCTCTGTCTCTGCTTCTCTGTCTCTGTCTTCTCTGTCTCTGCTTCTCTCTGCTTCTCTGTCTCTGCTTCTCTGTCTCTGCTTCTCTCTGCTTCTCTGTCTCTGCTTCTCTCTGCTTCTCTGTCTCTGCTTCTCTGTCTCTGCTTCTCTTTCTCTGCTTCTCTGTCTCTGCTTCTCTGTCTCTGCTTCTCTGTCTCTGCTTCTCTGTCTTCTCTGTCTTGCTTCTCTGTCTCTGCTTCTCTGTCTCTGCTTCTCTGTCTCTGCTTCTCTGTCTCTGCTTCTCTCTGCTTCTCTGTCTCTGCTTCTCTCTCTGCTTCTCTGCTTCTCTGTCTCTGCTTCTCTGTCTCTGCTTCTCTGTCTCTGCTTCTCTGTCTCTGCTTCTCTCTGCTCTCTGTCTCTGCTTCTCTGTCTGTCTCTGCTTCTCTGTCTCTGTCTCTCTGCTTCTCTGTCTCTGCTTCTCTGTCTCTGCTTCTGTCTGTCTCTGCTTCTCTGTCTGTCTCTGCTTCTCTGTCTCTGTCTGTCTCTGCTTCTCTGTCTCTGCTTCTCTGTCTCTGCTTCTCTGTCTTCTCTGTCTCTGCTTCTCTGTCTCTGCTTCTCTGTCTATGCTTCTCTGTCTCTGCTTCTCTGTCTCTGCTTCTCTCTGCTTCTCTTTCTCTGCTTCTCTTTCTCTGCTTCTCTGTCTCTGCTTCTCTGTCTCTGCTTCTCTGTCTCTGCTTCTCTGTCTCTGTCTCTGCTTCTCTGTCTTTGCTTCTCTGTCTCTGCTTCTCTGTCTTCTCTGTCTTCTCTGTCTCTGCTTCTCTCTGCTTCTCTGTCTCTGCTTCTCTGTCTCTGCTTCTCTGTCTCTGCTTCTCTGTCTCTGTCTTCTCTGTCTCTGCTTCTCTGTCTTTGCTTCTCTGTCTCTGCTTCTCTGTCTCTGTCTTCTCTGTCTCTGCTTCTCTCTGCTTCTCTGTCTCTGCTTCTCTGTCTCTGCTTCTCTCTGCTTCTCTGTCTCTGCTTCTCTCTGCTTCTCTGTCTCTGCTTCTCTGTCTCTGCTTCTCTTTCTCTGCTTCTCTGTCTCTGCTTCTCTGTCTCTGCTTCTCTGTCTCTGCTTCTCTGTCTTCTCTGTCTCTGCTTCTCTGTCTCTGCTTCTCTGTCTATGCTTCTCTGTCTCTGCTTCTCTGTCTCTGCTTCTCTCTGCTTCTCTGTCTCTGCTTCTCGGTCTCTGCTTCTCTCTGCTTCTCTGTCTCGGCTTCTCTGTCTCTGCTTCTCTGTCTCTGCTTCTCTGTCTCTGCTTCTCTCTGCTTCTCTGTCTCTGCTTCTCTGTCTGTCTCTGCTTCTCTGTCTCTGTCTGTCTCTGCTTCTCTGTCTCTGCTTCTCTGTCTCTGCTTCTCTGTCTGTCTCTGCTTCTCTGTCTGTCTCTGCTTCTCTGTCTGTCTCTGCTTCTCACTGCTTATCTGTCTCTGTCTGTCTCTGCTTCTCTGTCTGTCTCTGCTTCTCTGTCTGTCTCTGATTCTCACTGCTTCTCTGTCTCTGTCTGTCTCTGCCTCTCTCTGCTTCTCTGCTTCTCTGTCTCTGTCTGTCTCTGCTTCTCTCTGCTTCTCTGTCTCTGTCTGTCTCTGCTTCTCTGCTTCTCTGTCTGTCTCTGCTTCTCTGTCTCTGTCTGTCTCTGCTTCTCTCTGCTTCTCTGCTTCTCTGTCTGTCTCTGCTTCTCTGTCTCTGTCTGTCTCTGCTTCTCACTGCTTCTCTGTCTCTGCCTCTCTCCGTCTCTCTCTGTCTCTCTCCGTCTCTCTCTGTCTGTCTCTGCTTCTCTCTCTGTCTGTCTCTGCTTCTCTGTCTCTGCCTCTCTCCGTCTCTCTCCGTCTCTCTCTGTCTGTCTCTGCTTCTCTCTCTGTCTGTCTCTGCTTCTCTGTCTCTGCCTCTCTCCGTCTCTCTCCGTCTCTCTCTGTCTGTCTCTGCTTCTCTGTCTCTGCTTCTCTGTCTCTGCTTCTCTCTGCTTCTCTGTCTCTGCTTCTCTGTCTCGGCTTCTCTCTGCTTCTCTGTCTCTGCTTCTCTCTGCTTCTCTGTCTCTGCTTCTCTCTGCTTCTCTGTCTCTGCTTCTCTTTCTCTGCTTCTCTGTCTCTGCTTCTCTGTCTCTGCTTCTCTGTCTCTGCTTCTCTGTCTCTGTCTTCTCTGTCTCTGCTTCTCTGTCTTTGCTTCTCTGTCTCTGCTTCTCTGTCTCTGCTTCTCTGTCTCTGCTTCTCTATCTCTGTCTTCTCTGTCTCTGCTTCTCTGTCTTTGCTTCTCTGTCTCTGTCTTCTCTGTCTCTGCTTCTCTCTGCTTCTCTGTCTCTGCTTCTCTCTGCTTCTCTGTCTCTGCTTCTCTGTCTCTGCTTCTCTGTCTCTGCTTCT
This sequence comes from Oncorhynchus gorbuscha, assembly GCF_021184085.1. Lineage (NCBI taxonomy): Eukaryota > Metazoa > Chordata > Actinopteri > Salmoniformes > Salmonidae > Oncorhynchus > Oncorhynchus gorbuscha. The sequence goes on from NC_060193.1 coordinate 58,494,155, forward strand.
CTGTCTCTGCTTCTCTTTCTCTGCTTCTCTGTCTCTGCTTCTCTGTCTCTGTCTGTCTCTGCTTCTCACTGCTTCTCTGTCTCTGTCTGTCTCTGCTTCTCTGTCTGTCTCTGCTTCTCTGTCTGTCTCTGATTCTCACTGCTTCTCTGTCTCTGTCTGTCTCTGCTTCTCTCTGCTTCTCTGCTTCTCTGTCTGTCTCTGCTTCTCTGTCTCTGTCTGTCTCTGCTTCTCTCTGCTTCTCTGTCTCTGCTTCTCTCTGCTTCTCTGCTTCTCTGTCTGTCTCTGCTTCTCTGTCTCTGTCTGTCTCTGCTTCTCTGCTTCTCTGTCTGTCTCTGCTTCTCTGTCTCTGTCTGTCTCTGCTTCTCACTGCTTCTCTGTCTCTGCCTCTCTCCGTCTCTCTCTGTCTGTCTCTGCTTCTCTCTCTGTCTGTCTCTGCTTCTCTGTCTCTGCCTCTCTCCGTCTCTCTCCGTCTCTCTCCGTCTCTCTCTGTCTGTCTCTGCTTCTCTCTCTGTCTGTCTCTGCTTCTCTGTCTCTGCCTCTCTCCGTCTCTGTCTGTCTCTGCTTCTCTGTCTCTGCCTCTCTCCGTCTCTCTCCGTCTCTCTCTGTCTGTCTCTGCTTCTCTCTCTGTCTGTCTCTGCTTCTCTGTCTCTGCCTCTCTCCGTCTCTCTCTGTCTGTCTCTGTCTCTCTCCGTCTCTCTCTGTCTGTCTCTGCTTCTCTCTCCGTCTCTCTCTGTCTGTCTCTGCTTCTCTCTCCGTCTCTCTCTGTCTGTCTCTGTCTGTCTCCGTCTCTCTCTGTCTGTCTCTGTCTGTCTCCGTCTCTCTCCGTCTCTCTCTGTCTGTCTCTCCGTCTCTCTCTGTCTGTCTCTGCTTCTCTCTCCGTCTCTCTCTGTCTGTCTCTGCTTCTCTCTCCGTCTCTCTCTGTCTGTCTCTGCTTCTCTCTCCGTCTCTCTCTGTCTGTCTCTGCTTCTCTCTGCTTCTCTGTCTCTGCCTCTCTCCGTCTCTCTCCGTCTCTCTCCGTATCTCTCCGTCTCTCTCCGTCTCTCTCCGTCTCTCTCCGTCTCTCTCCGTCTCTCTCCGTCTCTCTCCGTCTCTCTCCGTCTCTCTCCGTCTCTCTCTGTCTGTCTCTGCTTCTCTGCCTGTCTCTGCTTCTCTCTGCTTCTCTGTCTCTGCTTCTCTCTGCTTCTCTGTCTCTGCCTCTCTCCGTCTCTCTCCGTCTCTCTCCGTCTCTCTCCGTATCTCTCCGTCTCTCCGTCTGTCTCTGCTTCTCTCTGCTTCTCTGTCTCTGCCTCTCTCCATCTCTCTCTGTCTGTCTCTGCTTCTCTCCGTCTCTCTCCGTCTCTCTCCGTATCTCCGTCTGTCTCTGCTTCTCTCTGCTTCTCTGTCTCTGCTTCTCTGTCTCTGCCTCTCTCCGTCTCTCTCCGTATCTCTCCGTCTCTCTCTGTCTCTGCTTCTCTCTGCTTCTCTGTCTCTGCCTCTCTCCATCTCTCTCTGTCTGTCTCTGCTTCTCACTGCTTATCTGTCTCTGTCTGTCTCTGCTTCTCACTGCTTCTCTGTCTCTGTCTGTCTCTGCTTCTCACTGCTTCTCTGTCTCTGCCTCTCTCCGTCTCTCTCCGTCTCTCTCCGTCTCTCTCTGTCTGTCTCTGCTTCTCTCTCTGTCTGTCTCTGCTTCTCTGTCTCTGCCTCTCTCCGTCTCTCTCCGTCTCTCTCTGTCTGTCTCTGCTTCTCTCTCTGTCTGTCTCTGCTTCTCTCTCTGTCTGTCTCTGCTTCTCTCTCTGTCTGTCTCTGCTTCTCTGTCTCCGTCTCTCTCTTTCTGTCTCTGCTTCTCTCTCCGTCTCTCTCTGTCTGTCTCTGCTTCTCTCTGCTTCTCTGTCTCTGCCTCTCTCCGTCTCTCTCCGTCTCTCTCCGTATCTCTCCGTCTCTCTCCGTCTCTCTCCGTCTCTCTCCGTCTCTCTCTGTCTGTCTCTGCTTCTCTGTCTGTCTCTGCTTCTCTCTGCTTCTCTGTCTCTGCTTCTCTCTGCTTCTCTGTCTCTGCCTCTCTCCGTCTCTCTCCGGCTCTCTCCGTCTCTCTCCGTATCTCTCCGTCTCTCCGTCTGTCTCTGCTTCTCTCTGCTTCTCTGTCTCTGCCTCTCTCCATCTCTCTCTGTCTGTCTCTGCTTCTCTCCGTCTTTCTCCGTCTCTCTCCGTATCTCTCCGTCTCTCCGTCTGTCTCTGCTTCTCTCTGCTTCTCTGTCTCTGCTTCTCTGTCTCTGCCTCTCTCCGTCTCTCTCCGTCTCTCTCCGTCTCTCCGTCTGTCTCTGCTTCTCTCTGCTTCTCTGTCTCTGCCTCTCTCCATCTCTCTCTGTCTGTCTCTACTTCTCTCCGTCTCTCTCCGTCTCTCTCTCTCTGTCTGTCTGTCTCTGCCTCTCTCCGTCTCTCTCTGTCTGTCTCTCTCCATCTCTCTCTCTGTCTCTGCCTCTCTCCGTCTCTCTCTGTCTGTCTGTCTCTCTCCATCTCTCTCTCTGTCTGTCTCTGCCTCTCTCCGTCTCTCTCTGTCTGTCTGTCTCTCTCTAAGCCTCTTTCCTCTCTGATGGTCTTTCTAGAGTAGCACGGTTGTTGCGGCTGGTTGTGGCTGGTTGTGGCTGGGTGTGGCTGGTTGTGGCTGGTTGTGGCTGGGTGAGGCTGGTTGTGGCTGGTTGTGGCTGGTTGTGGCTGGGTGAGGCTGGTTGTGGCTGGTTGTGGCTGGGTGTGGTTAGTAGTGGCTGGTTGTGGCAGGGGTTGTGGCTGGTTGTGGTTAGTTGTGGCTGGTTGTGGCAGGGGTTGTGGCTGGTTGTGGTTAGTTGTGGCTGGTTGTGGCAGGGGTTGTGGTTAGTTGTGGCTGCTTGTTGCAGGTTGTGGCTGTTTGTGGTTAGTTATGGCTCTTTGTGGTTAATTGTGGCTGGTTGTGTCAGGTTGTGGTTAGTTGTGGCTGGTTGTGGTTAGTTATGGCTGGTTGTGGTTAATTGTGGCTGGTTGTGTCAGGTTGTGGTTAGTTGTGGCTGGTTGTGGTTAGTTGCTGACACAAGTAGGGGTAAGTGGCTGAGGGAATGAGAGTACCTCTAAGGAGTCTTGAATCGTCCTGGAAATGATCATTGGTGAAACCTAAACATAAATAGTTCAACATTCAAAAGGTGTGATCAGGTAGACTTGCAGAAAGGCATCAGAGGAAGTTAGAGTCAGGGGACTTAAATAAGTTACTTAGATAAACTGTGACTAGTTTCTCTCAACTCACCAAAACACCTTTATCTCAGTTTAATATGGGAGTTGTGGCATCAGGACAAAAGGAGCCTGTCAGTTTACATACTATGTATTACATTATAATAGATGAGTTTCAAACAATTAATTGGCAATGAAGACTACTATTTCAATTGATTACTTTATACCCAAACTTTCAACATAGCATATATTTCAATGAAATAAATAGCTTTATTTGCATCAGAAAATGTTTTGTTAATTTGCCTGGAGACAAATCCATTGACTAATGAGGTCTTAGAGGAGAACAAAAGTCCTTAGAAGGTCTGTATTTTAGCCCTGGGTTTGTGCCACGTATCCCCTATTAACACAGTCCCCCTGACAACACAAACATTTAAGTCAAACTGGCTGTAATCGTAACATCGACACAAATTGAACTATGTGACAGACAAGAATGTGACACAAATGAGCAAAAACAAAGAAAGGGATTCCAACGGAGAGTAATGGAACAGTATCAGAGAAGCATTATCCTCCAGTATCATGGCCCTATCACAGGTGCCAAGTGTGAATCTGAATTACAAGCAGTAAACTGCAGTCAACATGCAGAAGTCCCCTTTGATTGGTTGTGAGACAGCGATCATGAAGATATGATTAAGACCGGATCAATGCAATATAATCACAAAGATGATTATTACCCACTAATTACACATGTTCAGCTATACCACAGACAACTCAAACTCAGCGGCTGAACGCCACATGCTGTTATGTTGTAATTAACAGGTTAAAGTGACAGTTCACTGCAAAATCAACGTTTGTCAGATGTTTACAGTGCAAAGTGAGATGGTAGAATGTGTCACGTGATATGTACACAACACAATGACAACATTAGAAACACAATTAAACAGGAAATAAACCAAAAAGGTACAAAACTTACTTCCGGTTGGGATCAAGTCCCTGTCTGGAATGAACAGTTTATACCCATAATGCCTCTCCAGGACGTCGGGTAGGATCTCCAGGGCGAAGCGTTCCTCCTCACGCGTCTCCTGACTCCACTGGTCCGGGTCCACTTTGGTGTATGACAGATAGGCATCATAGTCCTTATTATCTACAGGAGTAACACACAGACCAGTCTATTACTACACTATAGATACAGACCAGTCCATTACTACACTATAGATACAGACCAGTCCATTACTACACTATAGAGGATATTAGTAACATACAGACCAGTCCATTACTACACTATAGAGGATATTAGTAACATACAGACCAGTCTATTACTACACTATAGATACAGACCAGTCCATTACTACAATATAGATACAGACCAGTCCATTACTACACTATAGATACAGACCAGTCTATTACTACACTATAGATACAGACCAGTCTATTACTACACCATAGATACAGACCAGTCCATTACTACACTATAGATACAGACCAGTCCATTACTACACTATAGATACAGACCAGTCTATTACTACACTATAGATACAGACCAGTCCATTACTACACCATAGATACAGACCAGTCCATTACTACACTATAGATACAGACCAGTCCATTACTACACTATAGATACAGACCAGTCTATTACTACACTATAGATACAGACCAGTCTATTACTACACTATAGATACAGACCAGTCTATTACTACACTATAGATACAGACCAGTCTATTACTACACTATAGATACAGACCAGTCTATTACTACACTATAGATACAGACCAGTCTATTACTACACCATAGATACAGACCAGTCCATTACTACACTATAGATACAGACCAGTCCATTACTACACTATAGATACAGACCAGTCCATTACTACACTATAGATACAGACCAGTCTATTACTACACTATAGATACAGACCAGTCTATTAATACACCATAGATACAGACCAGTCCATTACTACACTGTAGATACAGACCAGTCCATTACTACACTATAGAGGATATTAGTAACATACAGACCAGTCTATTACTACACTATAGAGGATATTAGTAACATACAGACCAGTCCATTACTACACTATAGATACAGACCAGTCCATTACTACACTATAGATACAGACCAGTCCATTACTACACTATAGATACAGACCAGTCTATTACTACACTATAGAGGATATTAGTAACATACAGACCAGTCCATTACTACACTATAGATACAGACCAGTCCATTACTACACTATAGAGGATACAGACCAGTCCATTACTACACTATAGATACAGACCAGTCCATTACTACACTGTAGATACAGACCAGTCTATTACTACACTATAGATACAGACCAGTCCATTACTACACTATAGATACAGACCAGTCTATTACTACACTATAGATACAGACCAGTCCATTACTACACTATAGATGATACAGACCAGTCCATTACTACACTATAGATACAGACCAGTCCATTACTACACTATAGATACAGACCAGTCTATTACTACACTATAGATACAGACCAGTCCATTACTACACTATAGATACAGACCAGTCCATTACTACACTATAGATACAGACCAGTCCATTACTACACTATAGATACAGACCAGTCTATTACTACACTATAGATACAGACCAGTCCATTACTACACTATAGATACAGACCAGTCTATTACTACACTATATATACAGACCAGTCCATTACTACACTATAGAGGATATTAGTAACATACAGACCAGTCTATTACTACACTATGGAGGATACAGACCAGTCTATTACTACACTATAGATACAGACCAGTCTATTACTACACTATACATACAGACCAGTCCATTACTACACTATAGATACAGACCAGTCTATTACTACACTATACATACAGACCAGTCCATTACTACACTATAGATACAGACCAGTCCATTACTACACTATAGAGGATACAGACCAGTCTATGACAACACTATAGAGGATACAGACCAGTCCATTACTACACTATAGAGGATACAGACCAGTCTATGACAACACTATAGATGATACAGACCAGTCCATTACTACACTATAGAGGATACAGACCAGTCCATTACTACACTATAGAGGATATTAGTAACATACAGACCAGTCTATTACTACACTATAGAGGATACAGACCAGTCTATTACTACACTATAGATACAGACCAGTCTATTACTACACTATAGAGGATACAGACCAGTCTATTACTACACTATAGAGGATATTAGTAACGCACAGACCAGTCTATTACTACACTATAGATACAGACCAGTCTATGACAACACTATAGAGGATACAGACCAGTCTATTACTACACTATAGAGGATACAGACAAGTATATTACTACACTATAGAGGATACAGACCAGTCTATTACTACACTATAGATACAGACCAGTCTATTACTACACTATAGAGGATATTAGTAACATACAGACCAGTCTATTACTACACAATAGAGGATACAGACCAGTCTATTACTACACTATAGAGGATACAGACCAGTCTATGACAACACTATAGAGGATACAGACCAGTCTATGACAACACTATAGAGGATACAGACCAGTCTATTACTACACTATAGATACAGACCAGTCCATTACTACACTATAGATACAGACCAGTCCATTACTACACTATATATACAGACCAGTCCATTACTACACTATAGAGGATACAGACCAGTCTATTACTACACTATAGAGGATACAGACCAGTCTATTACTACACTATAGATACAGACCAGTCCATTACTACACTATAGAGGATACAGACCAGTCTATTACTACACTATAGATACAGACCAGTCCATTACTACACTATAGAGGATACAGACCAGTCTATTACTACACTATAGATACAGACCAGTCTATTACTACACTATAGATACAGACCAGTCCATTACTACACTATAGATACAGACCAGTCTATTACTACACTATATATACAGACCAGTCCATTACTACACTATAGAGGATATTAGTAACATACAGACCAGTCTATTACTACACTATGGAGGATACAGACCAGTCTATTACTACACTACAGAGGATATTAGTAACATACAGACCAGTCTATTACTACACTATAGATACAGACCAGTCTATTACTACACTATAGATACAGACCAGTCCATTACTACACTATAGATACAGACCAGTCTATTACTACACTATAGATACAGACCAGTCTATTACTACACTATACATACAGACCAGTCCATTACTACACTATAGATACAGACCAGTCTATTACTACACTATAGATACAGACCAGTCCATTACTACACTATAGATACAGACCAGTCCATTACTACACTATAGATACAGACCAGTCCATTACTACACTATAGATACAGACCAGTCTATTACTACACTATAGATACAGACCAGTCTATTACTACACTATACATACAGACCAGTCTATTACTACACTATAGATACAGACCAGTCTATTACTACACTATATATACAGACCAGTCCATTACTACACTATAGATACAGACCAGTCTATTACTACACTATAGATACAGACCAGTCCATTACTACACTGTAGATACAGACCAGTCCATTACTACACTATAGAGGATATTAGTAACATACAGACCAGTCTATTACTACACTATAGATACAGACAAGTCCATTACTACACTATAGAGGATATTAGTAACACACAGACCTGTCTATTACTACACTATAGATACAGACGAGTCCATTACTACACTATAGAGGATACAGACCAGTCTATTACTACACTATAGAGGATATTAGTAACACACAGACCAGTCTATTACTACACTATAGATACAGACGAGTCCATTACTACACTATAGAGGATACAGACCAGTCTATTACTACACTATAGAGGATATTAGTAACACACAGACCAGTCTATTACTACACTATAGATACAGACGAGTCCATTACTACACTATAGAGGATATTAGTAACACACAGACCAGTCTATTACTACACCATAGAGGATACAGACCAGTCTATTACTACACTATAGAGGATATTAGTAACATACAGACCAGTCTATTACTACACTATAGAGGACACAGACCAGTCTATGACAACACTATAGAGGATACAGACCAGTCTATGACAACACTATAGAGGATACAGACCAGTCTATTACTACACTATAGAGGATATTAGTAACACACAGACCAGTTTATTACTACACTATAGAGGATATTAGTAACACACAGACCAGTCTATTACTACACTATAGAGGATACAGACCAGTCTATGACACCACTATAGAGGATACAGACCAGTCTATGACAACACTATAGAGGATACAGACCAGTCTATGACAACACTATAGATGATACAGACCGGTCTATGACAACACTATAGAGGATACAGACCAGTCCATTACTACACTATAGATACAGACCAGTCTATTACTACACTATAGATACAGACCAGTCCATTACTACACTATAGATACAGACCAGTCCATTACTACACTATAGATACAGACCAGTCCATTACTACACTATAGATACAGACCAGTCTATTACTACACTATAGATACAGACCAGTCTATTACTACAATATAGATACAGACCAGTCCATTACTACACTATAGATACAGACCAGTCTACTACTACACTATAGATACAGACCAGTCCATTACTACACTATAGATACAGACCAGTCTATTACTACACTATAGATACAGACCAGTCTATTACTACACTATAGAGGATATTAGTAACATACAGACCAGTCTATTACTACACTATAGAGGATACAGACCAGTCTATGACTACACTATAGAGGATATTAGTAACATACAGACCAGTCTATTACTACACTATAGAGGATACAGACCAGTCTATGACTACACTATAGAGGATATTAGTAACACACAGACCAGTCTATTACTACACTATAGATGATACAGACCGGTCTATGACAACACTATAGAGGATACAGACCAGTCCATTACTACACTATAGATACAGACCAGTCTATTAATACACTATAGATACAGACCAGTCCATTACTACACTATAGATACAGACCAGTCTATTACTACACTATAGATACAGACCAGTCTATTACTACACTATAGATACAGACCAGTCTATTACTACACTATAGAGGATATTAGTAACATACAGACCAGTCTATTACTACACTGTAGAGGATACAGACCAGTCTATGACTACACTATAGAGGATATTAGTAACATACAAACCAGTCTATTACTACACTATAGAGGATACAGACCAGTCCATTACTACACTATAGAGGATACAGACCAGTCTATGACTACACTATAGAGGATATTAGTAACACACAGACCAGTCTATGACAACACTATAGATGATGCAGACCAGTCTATTACTACACTATAGAGGATACAGACCAGTCTATTACTACACTATAGAGGATATTAGTAACACACAGACCAGTCTATGACAACACTATAGAGGATATTAGTAACACACAGACCAGTCTATTACTACACTATAGAGGATATTAGTAACACACAGACCAGTCCATTACTACACTATAGATACAGACCAGTCTATTACTACACTATAGATACAGACCAGTCCATTACTACACTATAGATACAGACCAGTCTATTACTACACTATAGATACAGACCAGTCCATTACTACACTATAGATACAGACCAGTCTATTACTACACTATAGATACAGACCAGTCTATTACTACACTATAGATACAGACCAGTCTATTACTACACTATAGAGGATATTAGTAACACACAGACCAGTCTATTACTACACTATAGAGGATATTAGTAACACACAGACCAGTCTATGACAACACTATAGATGATGCAGACCAGTCTATTACTACACTATAGAGGATACAGACCAGTCTATTACTACACTATAGAGGATATTAGTAACACACAGACCAGTCTATGACAACACTATAGAGGATATTAGTAACACACAGACCAGTCTATTACTACACTATAGAGGATATTAGTAACACACAGACCAGTCCATTACTACACTATAGATGATGCAGACCAGTCTATTACTACACTATAGAGGATACAGACCAGTCCATTACTACACTATAGATACAGACCAGTCCATTACTACACTATAGATACAGACCAGTCTATTACTACACTATAGATACAGACCAGTCCATTACTACACTATAGATACAGACCAGTCCATTACTACACTATAGATACAGACCAGTCCATTACTACACTATAGATACAGACCAGTCTATTACTACACTTTAGAGGATATTAGTAACATACAGACCAGTCTATGACTACACTATAGAGGATACAGACCAGTCTAATACTACACTATAGAGGATACAGACCAGTCTATTACGGAGACTTAGTCTATGACAACGGAGACTTAGTCTGTGACAACAGAGACTTAGTCTATGACAACACTATAGAGGATACAGACCAGTCTAAGACAACACTATAGAGGATACAGACCAGTCTATTACTACACTATAGAGGCTACAGACAAGTATATTACTACACTATAGAGGATACAGACCAGTCTATTACTACACTATAGAGGATACAGACCAGTCTATTACTACACTATAGAGGATACAGACCAGTCTATGACAACACTATAGAGGATACAGACCAGTCTATGACAACACTATAGATGATACAGACCAGTCTATGACAACACTATAGATGATACAGACCAGTCTATTACTACACTATAGAGGATACAGACCAGTCTATGACAACACTATAGATACAGACCAGTCCATTACTACACTATAGAGGATACAGACCAGTCTATGACAACACTATAGAGGATACAGACCAGTCTATTACTACACTATAGAGGATACAGACCAGTCTATTACTACACTATAGAGGATATTAGTAACACACAGACCAGTCTATTACTACACTATAGAGGATACAGACCAGTCCATTACTACACTATAGAGGATATTAGTAACACACAGACCAGTCTATTACTACACTATAGAGGATATTAGTAACACACAGACCAGTCTATTACTACACTATAGATACAGACCAGTCTATGACAACACTATAGAGGATACAGACCAGTCAATTACTACACTATAGAGGATACAGACCAGTCTATTACTACACTATAGAGGATATTAGTAACACACAGACCAGTCTATTACTACACTATAGAGGATACAGACCAGTCCATTACTACACTACAGAGGATATTAGTAACACACAGACCAGTCTATTACTACACTATAGAGGATATTAGTAACACACAGACCAGTCTATTACTACACTATAGAGGATACAGACCAGTCCATTACTACACTATAGAGGATATTAGTAACACACAGACCAGTCTATTACTACACTACAGAGGATATTAGTAACACACAGACCAGTCTATTAGTACACTATAGAGGATACAGACCAGTCTATTACTACACTATAGAGGATATTAGTAACATACAGACCAGTCTATTACTACACTATAGAGGATATTAGTAACACACAGACCAGTCTATTACTACACTATAGAGGATACAGACCAGTCCATTACTACACTATAGATACAGACCAGTCTATTACTACACTATAGAGGACACAGACCAGTGTATTACTACACTATAGAGGATATTGGGTTTGACTACACTATAGAGGATATTGGGTTTGACCTTATGTTATATGTGTTGAATTTGTCAGCCAACGCAGACACAATAGGGTTTCAGACTCAATAGGGCTTCAGACTTAATAGGGCATCGGACTCAATAGGGCTTCAGACTCAATAGGGCTTCAGAGTCAATAGGCATTCAGAGTCAATATGGCTTCAGACTCTATTGGGTTTCAGAGTCAATATGGCTTCAGACTCTATTGGGTTTCAGAGTCAATAGGGCTTTAGAGTTTCATTGGTCTGTTTCTCCTGGTCAGGTCACATGGTCAGGGATTGATAACCATGACAGCTTTGCAGACTATCAGCGTGGTGAAGAGTGTCGTGGAAGATTCCGAATTTGTTGGTAACATTTGTACTATGTTTTATATTCATCAAATGTGTGTAAGTTAATTCTCATCAGAATGGTATTTTTGTATAATACTGTGGCGAGGTTGCAGTTATCTGTTCTATGTCAAGACTAAATTGCATGGGCCACGGAGAGGGGAGAGGTCAAAGTGTCATCATGTGTAAACATATCTTTTACTCCCTACCTTTCCCAGTGGGGAAAGGAGGATTGCAGTGTCTGGAATCATTCTATGCTCCCTCTAATGTTGCTTTTATCTTAACCTATAGCCTCACTCTCCTCTCCGTGAGTTTGTCCAGGTTTGGTTGTATTTTGAGTTGGTTGTATCTAAATGACAATTTGATATATGCCTGTTGATAGGGAGTTTGGTTTATGGTTCTGGGGTTTGAGTAAGGAGACAAAGCTGAACGATGAATTATGTCCATGCTGTCTGACTCGTGTGATCTTTGCTATAAAGGATCCCATTTTGCCATTGTGTGGGGACTCTCAACTTTTCATTAGAGATACTGAACTGTTGAAAGTCAAAATGCTATAGAGCTTATATAATTAAAGATGGACTTTTATAAACTCTGACTTGTGTGTGTGGTTTTTATTTTGTAAATAGAGGAAATTTCCAGGACAAGAGGTCCAGTATTTTAGCTCTCTCTGCATAGCAGAACAGCAGGAAGTAACATGACACCTGTGTCACTCTGACTGACCTTACTGCCAGCTTCCACTCCTCTGGGTACATCATATTACAATCTCTTTTGCCAAACAATGTCACTGTGTTCACCGTGACTCGGCTGAGGTAGGAAACTGAACGCTTCCCTAGGCACAAAATGGCTCCGACCCATCCTTTATCCTCACGGCAGCCAGGCACGTGAAGAATATGATTGATGCTGAATTTGAAAGGATTAAACGGCGAGGAGAAAAGCCCAACATGGGAGGTGATAGCGGTAATGTTTACCCCGTGCAGGAGAGAGAGGAGAGGAGCGGCTCCGTCCTTGACGCACTTCAACGAGACACAAAGCACGAAATTTGCTGCGGCAACGAGCCAGAGGAAGTGGAATTAAGGGAGAGACACAAGAGAAGAGAGGGATTCCCTCTAGAGACAACATTCTCTCTCTCTCTCTCTCTCTCTCTCTCTCTCTCTCTCTCTCTCTCTCTCTCTCTCTCTCTCTCTCTCTCTCTCTCTCTCTCTCTCTCTCTCTCTCTCTCTCTCTCTCTCTCTCTCTCTCTCTCTCTCTCTCTCTCTCTCAGGTAAACTCATTAGAGAGGGGTTTAACCTAATCCACAGACTGCCATCTTTCAGATCATTGTACCTGCTGAAGGGGTGCTGTTAGACCAGGATGGGCTTCTGACAACACAGAGAGGAGAGGAGAGGAGAGGAGGAGGGGAGGGGAGGAGGAGGAGAGGAGAGGAGAGGAGGGGAGAGGGGAGGAGAGGAGGAGGGGGGGGGAGGGGAGAAGAGGCGGAGAGGAGTGGAGAGGAGGAGAGGAGAGGAGAGGAGAGGAGAGGAGAGGAGGAGGAGAGGAGGGAGGGGAGGAGGGAGAGGAGGAGAGAGGAGGGGGAGGGAGGAGGAGGGAGAGAGAGAGAGGAGGAGAGGAGGACAGGACAGGACAGGACAGG
>NC_060193.1:58512936-58547936 GCF_021184085.1 Oncorhynchus gorbuscha
CGGATGCAACCTTTCTAATGACACTCCAGTCTCCACACACTAGCCCTCCACTTGAAAGACTCATTAAGGGAAATCAAATGAATCTGCCAGACCAGATTGATGAATACTCCTCCTTAACTCATTCACTATTCAGCCACACAATTAGAATTGATTGCGGTTCAATTTAGAACCCTTAAGTTCTTATTTCTATCTCAAGATAGGATTTGTAGAAAAACACATTTTCCTACTTTTATAATGAAATGAAATCCCCTTTCGAGCAATGTCTCGAACAAAATATTATGTGAAGCCACATGAAGCAAGACAGATAGAAGGTCTAAATGTCCTGAGTCTTACCCTAGTTCCTTTTGGTGACACCCAAACAAGTTGTTTGTCATCTAGACCTACGCTCTTAGAAAAAAAGGTGCTACATAGATCCTAAAAGGGTTCTACCTGGAATTAAAAAGGCTTCTACATGGAACCAAAAAGGGTTTTCCTATGGGGACAGCTGAAGAACCCTTTTAAGGACCCTTTTTTTCTAAGAGTGCACTGTAGACTTCATTCTGGGTTTATAATGGGTGTTGTTGGTCCTAGTGTGAGTTGAGAGTATCTCACCTCCGTCGATGTCCTCGCTGCCAAAATGGTTCCTGTAGAAGAGCATGAGCTCCATCTTGTAGCACTTGTAGAGGGTCACGAGGCAGATCAACAACAACAAGATGGCCCCCAAGCCCCCCGCCAGCTCCACTGTGTACATAAGCTCTGCTGTGAGAGAAGGGAGGGGGAGAGAGAGCGAGAGAGAGAGGGGGGAGAAGACGTTAATGTTTACTTCGCTAATCTTTCTTTATCAAATCCAAAAAGCAAGCACACTCACCAAATACATCCTCAAACACAGCATGGTGTCACTGCTTATGGTCTCTGGATACTTCATTAGCACAGAAGCTACATAACATGATTTAGAACATGAGGGAGATCAAGCCAGACTCCAGATAGCTGCTAGCATGCTAACAGGGTTCCTAGCTACCACTCCCATTGTTTTACCATCAACTATGCTAATGCTAAGCTAACCAACCCAAATATTGGGTCCGTAAGTCCTAGTTTATCAACTATTCCTTAGGTAGCCCCCCCCAAAAAAAAAAAAACATTTTACTTTGCGTGAACTACTTCTCCTGAGACGGCCTCTATTTGTTTTTTAGACCTCAGCAACGCACCAGCCCTGGTCAGCCATAGCCTGAAGGCCCCAGCTATAGCACACGACTGGCCAGGGACTGATGGTGACCTCCCGTTGACAAGGGAAGCTCCATTAAAGGTGTAACGCTGTAAGGGCACCAAACCAAGCAAGCTAAGTCATTAGAGCAGGAATATAATATAGACTGACACAAGGCTGTGTCCCACATGGCAACCTATTCCCTATGTAGTGCACTACCTTTGACCAGGGCCAATAGAGCTTTGGTCAAAAGTCATGACCTATGTGAGGAAGAGGGCGTCATTTGAGACACAGCCTCGGAGAGAGGTGGAGCGAACTCTTTTACCCCCTCAGCCATCCATCATCCTCCCAGAGCTGACAGGATCTCCCAGGACCATCAACAGTAAACTCCATGAAACACTGATCTCAGTAAATACACCCCACCACAACTCTGTCCGTCTGAAGCCTGAGTGTCGAGGTAACTCAGGCACAATGCTATCCTTCCCAGGTTCCATTTAGAATCCTGTAGTACTGTACATTGAGGCTGTGGCAGTGTATGGTAGTGGAGTGGCTTCATGCTGTAGGTTTAGTGGAGGGGTGTGCACTGCAAGGCTCTGGTTCTGCTGATTTCCGTACTTATCTCTTAACTAGGGACTGAGTTCTACTGCCAGTTGTGTGGACTGCTAACATGAAAGCTGAAAACTACATGAAAACTAAATTGATACATTTTCAGGTCAATGTGTCGTGTTTTCCTAAGTTCTGGGGGATCAAACCCTTTTGGTTTCAATAAGAAAGCAAGGAGCCATGGTCGGCAAATCATCACTCTTCAACACTTTTTAGGCCATAAGATCTACATTTTTCTGAGACATAACAAGGACAATGATGTTTTCATCTCAGCCTATAACCACAAGGACCTGAAGAGACGTTCGCTAGCCAAACAGTACACCACAACAATACACAGAGATACAGTTATTATTCTGGTCCCTAGAAGCAGTTGAGATTCTTTTCATCTTGTTGTCTCAAATCCACCTTCTTTTAAAGACTCCTTCTGAGAATATCTAGGCAATGGCCTTTCATTTCAAAGATACATTTAAGCTTAAACCACACAGGGCTGTGAACATGAGACCCATCAAGATATTTTATAATAAGAATAAGAGATAACGACCCAGGTCGCAAGCTGATCCATTTTCATCATTTGAACGTTGCAGAAGTGTTTTTGGTGTGAGACAGCCATCAGTGGTAAGCCAGAAGTGTTTTGGTGTGAGAGCCATCAGTGGTAAGCCAGAAGTGTTTTGGTGTGAGACAGCCATCAGTGGTAAGCCAGAAGTGTTGTTTTGGTGTGAGACAGCCATCAGTGGTAAGCCAGAAGTGTTGTTTTGGTGTGAGACAGCCATCAGTGGTAAGCCAGAAGTGTTGTTTTGGTGTGAGACAGACATCAGTGGTAAGCCAGAAGTGTTTTGGTGTGAGAGCCATCAGTGGTAAGCCAGAAGTGTTTTGGTGTGAGACAACCATCAGTGGTAAGCCAGAAGTGTTGTTTTGGTGTGAGACAGCCATCAGTGGTAAGCCAGAAGTGTTTTGGTGTTAGTCAGCCATCAGTGGTAAGCCAGAAGTGTTTTGGTGTGAGAGCCATCAGTGGTAAGCCAGAAGTGTTTTGGTGTTAGTCAGCCATCAGTGGTAAGCCAGAAGTGTTGTTTTGGTGTGAGACAGCCATCAGTGGTAAGCCAGAAGTGTTGTTTTGGTGTGAGACAGCCATCAGTGGTAAGCCAGAAGTGTTTTGGTGTTAGTCAGCCATCAGTGGTAAGCCAGAAGTGTTGTTTTGGTGTGAGACAGCCATCAGTGGTAAGCCAGAAGTGTTGTTTTGGTGTGAGACAGCCATCAGTGGTAAGCCATAAGTGTTTTGGTGTTAGTCAGCCATCAGTGGTAAGCCATAAGTGTTTTGGTGTTAGTCAGCCATCAGTGGTAAGCCAGAAGTGTGGTTTTGGTGTGAGACAGCCATCAGTGGTAAGCCATAAGTGTTTTGGTGTTAGTCAGCCATCAGTGGTAAGCCAGAAGTGTTGTTTTGGTTTGAGAGCCATCAGTGGTAAGCCAGAAGTGTTGTTTTGGTGTGAGAGCCATCAGTGGTAAGCCAGAAGTGTTTTGGTGTGAGACAGCCATCAGTGGTAAGCCAGAAGTGTTGTTTTGGTGTGAGACAGCCATCAGTGGTAAGCCAGAAGTGTTTTGGTGTTAGTCAGCCATCAGTGGTAAGCCAGAAGTGTTGTTTTGGTGTGAGAGCCATCAGTGGTAAGCCAGAAGTGTTTTGGTGTGAGAGCCATCAGTGGTAAGCCAGAAGTGTTTTGGTGTTAGTCAGCCATCAGTGGTAAGCCAGAAGTGTTTTGGTGTGAGACAGCCATCAGTGGTAAGCCAGAAGTGTTGTTTTGGTGTGAGAGCCATCAGTGGTAAGCCAGAAGTGTTTAGGTGTTAGTCAGCCATCAGTGGCAAGCCAGAAGTGTTTTGGTGTGAGACAGCCATCAATGGTAAGCCAGGAGTGTTTCGGTGTGAGAATTTGACTCGTGATCGCCGGTGTGGTGGTTATACGGTTACCGCAACAGCACTAGTCAGCCATCAGAGTGGTAAGCCAGAAGTGTTTTTTTAGACAGTCATTGGAGTGGTAAGCCAGAAGTGTTTTTTTAGACAGTCATCGGAGTGGTAAACCAGAAGTGTTATTTTAGACAGCCATCAGAGTGGTAAACCAGAAGTGTTTTTTTAGACAGCCATCAGAGTGGTGAACCAGAAGTGTTTTTTTAGACAGCCATCAGAGTGGTAAACCAGAAGTGTTTTTTTAGACAGCCATCAGAGTGGTAAACCAGAAGTATTTTTTTAGACAGCCATCACAGTGGTAAACCAGAAGTGTTTTTTTTAGACAGCCATCAGAGTGGTAAACCAGAAGTGTTTTTTTAGACAGTCATTGGAGTGGTAACCCAGAAGTGTTTTTTTAGACAGCCATCAGAGTGGTAAACCAGAAGTGTTTTTTAGACAGTCATTGGAGTGGTAAACCAGAAGTGTTATTTTAGACAGCCATCAGAGTGGTAAATGAGAAGTGTTTTGGTGTGAGACAGCCATCAATGGTAAGCCAGAAGTGTTTCGGTGTGAGAATTTGACTCGTGATCGCCGGTGTGGTGGTTATACGGTTACCGCAACAGCACTAGTCAGCCATCAGAGTGGTAAGCCAGAAGTGTTTTTTTAGACAGCCATCAGAGTGGTAAACCAGAAGTGGTTTTTTAGACAGTCATTGGAGTGGTAACCCAGAAGTGTTTTTTTAGACAGCCATCAGAGTGGTAAACCAGAAGTGTTTTTTAGACAGTCATTGGAGTGGTAAACCAGAAGTGTTATTTTAGACAGCCATCAGAGTGGTCAATGAGAAGTGTTTTGGTGTGAGACAGCCATCAATGGTAAGCCAGAAGTGTTTTGGTGTGAGAATTTGACTCGTGATCACCGGTGTGGTGGTTATACGGTTACCGCAACAGCACTAGTCAGCCATCAGAGTGGTAAGCCAGAAGTGTTTCTTTAGACAGTCATTGGAGTGGTAAGCCAGAAGTGTTATTTTAGACAGCCATCAGAGTGGTAAATGAGAAGTGTTTTGGTGTGAGACAGCCATCAATGGTAAGCCAGAAGTGTTTTGGTGTGAGAATTTGACTCGTGATCGCCGGTGTGGTGGTTATACGGTTACCGCAACAGCACTAGTCAGCCATCAGAGTGGTAAGCCAGAAGTGTTTTTTTAGACAGTCATTGGAGTGGTAAGCCAGAAGTGTTTTTTTAGACAGCCATCAGAGTGGTAAACCAGAAGTGTTATTTTAGACAGCCATCAGAGTGGTAAACCAGAAGTGTTTTTTTTAGACAGTCATTGGAGTGGTGAACCAGAAGTGTTTTTTAGACAGTCATTGGAGTGGTAAGCCAGAAGTGTTTTTTTAGACAGCCATCAGAATGGTAAACCAGAAGTGTTTTATTAGACAGTGATTGGAGTGGTAAGCCAGAAGTGTTTTTTTAGACAGCCATCAGAGTGGTAAACCAGAAGTGTTTTTTTAGACAGCCATCAGAGTGGTGAACCAGAAGTGTTTTTTTAGACAGCCATCAGAGTGGTAAACCTGAAGTGTTTTTTTAGACAGCCATCAGAGTGGTAAACCAGAAGTGTTTTTTTAGACAGCCATCAGAGTGGTAAACCAGAAGTGTTTTTTTAGACAGCCATCAGAGTGGTAAACCAGAAGTGTTTTTTTAGACAGTCATTGGAGTGGTAAGCCAGAAGTATTTTTTTAGACAGCCATCACAGTGGTAAACCAGAAGTGTTTTTTTAGACAGCCATCAGAGTGGTAAACCAGAAGTGTTTTTTTAGACAGCCATCAGAGTGGTAAACCAGAAGTGTTTTTTAGACAGTCATTGGAGTGGTAACCCAGAAGTGTTATTTTAGACAGCCATCAGAGTGGTAAATGAGAAGTGTTTTGGTGTGAGACAGCCATCAATGGTAAGCCAGGAGTGTTTCGGTGTGAGAATTTGACTCGTGATCGCCGGTGTGGTGGTTATACGGTTACCGCAACAGCACTAGTCAGCCATCAGAGTGGTAAGCCAGAAGTGTTTTTTTAGACAGTCATTGGAGTGGTAAGCCAGAAGTGTTTTTTTAGACAGTCATCGGAGTGGTAAACCAGAAGTGTTATTTTAGACAGCCATCAGAGTGGTAAACCAGAAGTGTTTTTTTAGACAGCCATCAAAGTGGTGAACCAGAAGTGTTTTTTTAGACAGCCATCAGAGTGGTAAACCAGAAGTGTTTTTTTAGACAGCCATCAGAGTGGTAAACCAGAAGTGTTTTTTTAGACAGCCATCAGAGTGGTGAACCAGAAGTGTTTTTTTAGACAGCCATCAGAGTGGTAAACCAGAAGTGTTTTTTTAGACAGCCATCAGAGTGGTAAACCAGAAGTGTTTTTTTAGACAGCCATCAGAGTGGTAAACCAGAAGTGTTTTTTCAGACAGTCATTGGAGTGGTAACCCAGAAGTGTTTTTTTAGACAGCCATCAGAGTGGTAAACCAGAAGTGTTTTTTAGACAGTCATTGGAGTGGTAAACCAGAAGTGTTATTTTAGACAGCCATCAGAGTGGTAAATGAGAAGTGTTTTGGTGTGAGACAGCCATCAATGGTAAGCCAGAAGTGTTTCGGTGTGAGAATTTGACTCGTGATTGCCGGTGTGGTGGTTATACGGTTACCGCAACAGCACTAGTCAGCCATCAGAGTGGTAAGCCAGAAGTGTTTTTTTAGACAGCCATCAGAGTGGTAAACCAGAAGTGTTTTTTTAGACAGTCATTGGAGTGGTAACCCAGAAGTGTTTTTTTAGACAGCCATCAGAGTGGTAAACCAGAAGTGTTTTTTAGACAGTCATTGGAGTGGTAAACCAGAAGTGTTATTTTAGACAGCCATCAGAGTGGTCAATGAGAAGTGTTTTGGTGTGAGACAGCCATCAATGGTAAGCCAGAAGTGTTTTGGTGTGAGAATTTGACTCGTGATCACCGGTGTGGTGGTTATACGGTTACCGCAACAGCACTAGTCAGCCATCAGAGTGGTAAGCCAGAAGTGTTTTTTTAGACAGTCATTGGAGTGGTAAGCCAGAAGTGTTATTTTAGACAGCCATCAGAGTGGTAAATGAGAAGTGTTTTGGTGTGAGACAGCCATCAATGGTAAGCCAGAAGTGTTTTGGTGTGAGAATTTGACTCGTGATCGCCGGTGTGGTGGTTATACGGTTACCGCAACAGCACTAGTCAGCCATCAGAGTGGTAAGCCAGAAGTGTTTTTTTAGACAGTCATTGGAGTGGTAAGCCAGAAGTGTTTTTTTAGACAGCCATCAGAGTGGTAAACCAGAAGTGTTATTTTAGACAGCCATCAGAGTGGTAAACCAGAAGTGTTTTTTTTAGACAGTCATTGGAGTGGTGAACCAGAAGTGTTTTTTAGACAGTCATTGGAGTGGTAAGCCAGAAGTGTTTTTTTAGACAGCCATCAGAGTGGTAAACCAGAAGTGTTTTATTAGACAGTGATTGGAGTGGTAAGCCAGAAGTGTTTTTTTAGACAGCCATCAGAGTGGTAAACCAGAAGTGTTTTTTTAGACAGCCATCAGAGTGGTGAACCAGAAGTGTTTTTTTAGACAGCCATCAGAGTGGTAAACCTGAAGTGTTTTTTTAGACAGCCATCAGAGTGGTAAACCAGAAGTGTTTTTTTAGACAGCCATCAGAGTGGTAAACCAGAAGTGTTTTTTTAGACAGCCATCAGAGTGGTAAACCAGAAGTGTTTTTTTAGACAGTCATTGGAGTGGTAAGCCAGAAGTATTTTTTTAGACAGCCATCACAGTGGTAAACCAGAAGTGTTTTTTTAGACAGCCATCAGAGTGGTAAACCAGAAGTGTTTTTTTAGACAGCCATCAGAGTGGTAAACCAGAAGTGTTTTTTAGACAGTCATTGGAGTGGTAACCCAGAAGTGTTATTTTAGACAGCCATCAGAGTGGTAAATGAGAAGTGTTTTGGTGTGAGACAGCCATCAATGGTAAGCCAGGAGTGTTTCGGTGTGAGAATTTGACTCGTGATCGCCGGTGTGGTGGTTATACGGTTACCGCAACAGCACTAGTCAGCCATCAGAGTGGTAAGCCAGAAGTGTTTTTTTAGACAGCCATCAGAGTGGTAAACCAGAATTGTTTTTTTAGACAGCCATCAGAGTGGTAAGCCAGAAGTGTTATTTTAGACAGCCATCAGAGTGGTAAGCCAGAAGTGTTTTTTAGACAGCCATCAGAGTGGTAAGCCAGAAGTGTTTTTTAGACAGTCATTGGAGTGGTGAACCAGAAGTGTTTTTTTTAGACAGCCATCAGAGTGGTAAGCCAGAAGTGTTTTTTTAGACAGTCATTGGAGTGGTGAGCCAGAAGTGTTTTTTTTAGACAGCCATCAGAGTGGTAAGCCAGAAGTGTTTTTTTAGACAATCATTGGAGTGGTGAACCAGAAGTGTTTTTTTAGACAGCCATCAGAGTGGTAAGCCAGAAGAGTTTTTTAAAACAGTCATTGGAGTGGTGAGCCAGAAATGTTTTTTTTAGACAGCCATCAGAGTGGTAAACCAGAAGTGTTTTTTTTAGACAGTCATTGGAGTGGTGAACCAGAAGTGTTTTTTTAGACAGCCATCTGAGTGGTAAGCCAGAAGTGTTGTTTTGGTGTGAGACAGCCATCAGTGGTAAGCCAGAAGTGTTTTGGTGTGAGACAGCCATCAGTGGTAAGCCAGAAGTGTTGTTTTGGTGTGAGACAGCCATCAGTGGTAAGCCAGAAGTGTTTTGGTGTTAGTCAGCCATCAGTGGTAAGCCAGAAGTGTTGTTTTGGTGTGAGAGCCATCAGTGGTAAGCCAGAAGTGTTTTGGTGTGAGAGCCATCAGTGGTAAGCCAGAAGTGTTTTGGTGTTAGTCAGCCATCAGTGGTAAGCCAGAAGTGTTTTGGTGTGAGACAGCCATCAGTGGTAAGCCAGAAGTGTTGTTTTGGTGTGAGACAGCCATCAATGGTCAGCCAGAAGTGTTTAGGTGTTAGTCAGCCATCAGTGGCAAGCCAGAAGTGTTTTGGTGTGAGACAGCCATCAATGGTAAGCCAGAAGTGTTTTGGTGTGAGAATTTGACTCGTGACGCCGGTGTGGTGGTTATACGGTTACCGCAACAGCACTAGTCAGCCATCAGAGTGGTAAGCCAGAAGTGTTTTTTTAGACAGTCATCGGAGTGGTAAACCAGAAGTGTTATTTTAGACAGCCATCAGAGTGGTAAACCAGAAGTGTTTTTTTTAGACAGTCATTGGAGTGGTGAACCAGAAGTGTTTTTTAGACAGTCATTGGAGTGGTAAGCCAGAAGTGTTTTTTTAGACAGCCATCAGAGTGGTAAACCAGAAGTGTTTTTTTAGACAGTGATTGGAGTGGTAAGCCAGAAGTGTTTTTTTAGACAGCCATCAGAGTGGTAAACCAGAAGTGTTTTTTTAGACAGCCATCAGAGTGGTAAACCAGAAGTGTTTTTTTAGACAGCCATCAGAGTGGTGAACCAGAAGTGTTTTTTTAGACAGCCATCAGAGTGGTAAACCAGAAATGTTTTTTAGACAGCCATCAGAGTGGTAAACCAGAAGTGTTTTTTTAGACAGCCATCAGAGTGGTAAACCAGAAGTGTTTTTTTAGACAGCCATCAGAGTGGTAAACCAGAAGTGTTTTTTTAGACAGTCATTGGAGTGGTAAGCCAGAAGTATTTTTTTAGACAGCCATCACAGTGGTAAACCAGAAGTGTTTTTTTAGACAGCCATCAGAGTGGTAAACCAGAAGTGTTTTTTTAGACAGTTATTGGAGTGGTAACCCAGAAGTGTTTTTTTAGACAGCCATCAGAGTGGTAAACCAGAAGTGTTATTTTAGACAGCCATCAGAGTGGTAAATGAGAAGTGTTTTGGTGTGAGACAGCCATCAATGGTAAGCCAGAAGTGTTTTGGTGTGAGAATTTGACTCGTGATCACCGGTGTGGTGGTTATACGGTTACCGCAACAGCACTAGTGAGCCATCAGAGTGGTAAGCCAGAAGTGTTTTTTTAGACAGTCATTGGAGTGGTAAGCCAGAAGTGTTATTTTAGACAGCCATCAGAGTGGTAAATGAGAAGTGTTTTGGTGTGAGACAGCCATCAATGGTAAGCCAGAAGTGTTTTGGTGTGAGAATTTGACTCGTGATCGCCGGTGTGGTGGTTATACGGTTACCGCAACAGCACTAGTCAGCCATCAGAGTGGTAAGCCAGAAGTGTTTTTTTAGACAGTCATTGGAGTGGTGAACCAGAAGTG
This sequence comes from Oncorhynchus gorbuscha, assembly GCF_021184085.1. Lineage (NCBI taxonomy): Eukaryota > Metazoa > Chordata > Actinopteri > Salmoniformes > Salmonidae > Oncorhynchus > Oncorhynchus gorbuscha. The sequence continues at coordinate 58,522,929 of NC_060193.1, forward strand.
TTTTTTAGACAGTCATTGGAGTGGTAAGCCAGAAGTGTTTTTTAGACAGCCATCAGAGTGGTAAACCAGAAGTGTTTTTTTAGACAGTGATTGGAGTGGTAAGCCAGAAGTGTTTTTTTAGACAGCCATCAGAGTGGTAAACCAGAAGTGTTTTTCTAGACAGCCATCAGAGTGGTGAACCAGAAGTGTTTTTTTAGACAGCCATCAGAGTGGTAAACCAGAAGTGTTTTTTTAGACAGCCATCAGAGTGGTAAACCAGAAGTGTTTTTTTAGACAGCCATCAGAGTGGTAAACCAGAAGTGTTTTTTTAGACAGCCATCAGAGTGGTAAACCAGAAGTGTTTTTTTAGACAGCCATCAGAGTGGTAAACCAGAAGTGTTTTTTTAGACAGTCATTGGAGTGGTAAGCCAGAAGTATTTTTTTAGACAGCCATCACAGTGGTAAACCAGAAGTGTTTTTTTAGACAGCCATCAGAGTGGTAAACCAGAAGTGTTTTTTTAGACAGTCATTGGAGTGGTAAGCCAGAAGTATTTTTTTAGATAGCCATCACAGTGGTAAACCAGAAGTGTTTTTTTAGACAGCCATCAGAGTGGTAAACCAGAAGTGTTTTTTTAGACAGCCATCAGAGTGGTAAACCAGAAGTGTTTTTTTAGACAGTCATTGGAGTGGTAAACCAGAAGTGTTTTTTAGACAGTCATTGGAGTGGTAAACCAGAAGTGTTTTTTAGACAGTCATTGGAGTGGTAAACCAGAAGTGTTTTTTAGACAGTCATTGGAGTGGTAAACCAGAAGTGTTATTTTAGACAGCCATCAGAGTGGTAAATGAGAAGTGTTTTGGTGTGAGACAGCCATCAATGGTAAGCCAGAAGTGATTCGGTGTGAGAATTTGACTCGTGATCGCCGGTGTGGTGGTTATACGGTTACCGCAACAGCACTAGTCAGCCATCAGAGTGGTAAGCCAGAAGTGTTTTTTTAGACAGCCATCAGAGTGGTAAGCCAGAAGTGTTTTTTTAGACAATCATTGGAGTGGTGAACCAGAAGTGTTTTTTTAGACAGCCATCAGAGTGGTAAGCCAGAAGAGTTTTTTTAAACAGTCATTGGAGTGGTGAGCCAGAAATGTTTTTTTTAGACAGCCATCAGAGTGGTAAACCAGAAGTGTTTTTTTTAGACAGTCATTGGAGTGGTGAACCAGAGGTGTTTTTTTAGACAGCCATCAGAGTGGTAAGCCAGAAGTGTTGTTTTGGTGTGAGACAGCCATCAGTGGTAAGCCAGAAGTGTTTTGGTGTGAGACAGCCATCAGTGGTAAGCCAGAAGTGTTGTTTTGGTGTGAGACAGCCATCAGTGGTAAGCCAGAAGTGTTTTGGTGTTAGTCAGCCATCAGTGGTAAGCCAGAAGTGTTGTTTTGGTGTGAGAGCCATCAGTGGTAAGCCAGAAGTGTTTTGGTGTGAGAGCCATCAGTGGTAAGCCAGAAGTGTTTTGGTGTTAGTCAGCCATCAGTGGTAAGCCAGAAGTGTTTTGGTGTGAGACAGCCATCAGTGGTAAGCCAGAAGTGTTGTTTTGGTGTGAGACAGCCATCAATGGTCAGCCAGAAGTGTTTAGGTGTTAGTCAGCCATCAGTGGCAAGCCAGAAGTGTTTTGGTGTGAGACAGCCATCAATGGTAAGCCAGAAGTGTTTTGGTGTGAGAATTTGACTCGTGATCGCCGGTGTGGTGGTTATACGGTTACCGCAACAGCACTAGTCAGCCATCAGAGTGGTAATCCAGAAGTGTTTTTTTAGACAGCCATCAGAGTGGTAAACCAGAAGTGTTTTTTTAGACAGCCATCAGAGTGGTGAACCAGAAGTGTTTTTTTAGACAGCCATCAGAGTGGTAAACCAGAAGTGTTTTTTTAGACAGCCATCAGAGTGGTAAACCAGAAGTGTTTTTTTAGACAGCCATCAGAGTGGTAAACCAGAAGTGTTTTTTTAGACAGCCATCAGAGTGGTAAACCAGAAGTGTTTTTTTAGACAGTCATTGGAGTGGTAAGCCAGAAGTATTTTTTTAGACAGCCATCACAGTGGTAAACCAGAAGTGTTTTTTTAGACAGCCATCAGAGTGGTAAACCAGAAGTGTTTTTTTAGACAGTTATTGGAGTGGTAACCCAGAAGTGTTTTTTTAGACAGCCATCAGAGTGGTAAACCAGAAGTGTTATTTTAGACAGCCATCAGAGTGGTAAATGAGAAGTGTTTTGGTGTGAGACAGCCATCAATGGTAAGCCAGAAGTGTTTTGGTGTGAGAATTTGACTCGTGATCACCGGTGTGGTGGTTATACGGTTACCGCAACAGCACTAGTGAGCCATCAGAGTGGTAAGCCAGAAGTGTTTTTTTAGACAGTCATTGGAGTGGTAAGCCAGAAGTGTTATTTTAGACAGCCATCAGAGTGGTAAACCAGAAGTGTTTTTTTTAGACAGTCATTGGAGTGGTAAGCCAGAAGTATTTTTTTAGATAGCCATCACAGTGGTAAACCAGAAGTGTTTTTTTAGACAGCCATCAGAGTGGTAAACCAGAAGTGTTTTTTTAGACAGCCATCAGAGTGGTAAACCAGAAGTGTTTTTTTAGACAGTCATTGGAGTGGTAACCCAGAAGTGTTTTTTTAGACAGCCATCAGAGTGGTAAACCAGAAGTGTTTTTTAGACAGTCATTGGAGTGGTAAACCAGAAGTGTTTTTTAGACAGTCATTGGAGTGGTAAACCAGAAGTGTTATTTTAGACAGCCATCAGAGTGGTAAATGAGAAGTGTTTTGGTGTGAGACAGCCATCAATGGTAAGCCAGAAGTGATTCGGTGTGAGAATTTGACTCGTGATCGCCGGTGTGGTGGTTATACGGTTACCGCAACAGCACTAGTCAGCCATCAGAGTGGTAAGCCAGAAGTGTTTTTTTAGACAGCCATCAGAGTGGTAAACCAGAAGTGTTTTTTTAGACAGCCATCAGAGTGGTAAGCCAGAAGTGTTATTTTAGACAGCCATCAGAGTGGTAAGCCAGAAGTGTTTTTTAGACAGCCATCAGAGTGGTAAGCCAGAAGTGTTTTTTAGACAGTCATTGGAGTGGTGAACCAGAAGTGTTTTTTTTAGACAGCCATCAGAGTGGTAAGCCAGAAGTGTTTTTTTAGACAGTCATTGGAGTGGTGAACCAGAAGTGTTTTTTTAGACAGCCATCAGAGTGGTAAGCCAGAAGTGTTTTTTTTAGACAGTCATTGGAGTGGTGAACCAGAAGTGTTTTTTTTAGACAGCCATCAGAGTGGTAAGCCAGAAGTGTTTTTTTAGACACTCATTGGAGTGGTGAACCAGAAGTGTTTTTTTAGACAGCCATCAGAGTGGTAAACCAGAAGTGTTTTTTTAGACAGCCATCAGTGGTACACCAGAAGTGTTTTTTTAGACAGCCATCAGAGTGGTGAACCAGAAGTGTTTTTTTTAGACAGCCATCAGAGTGGTAAGCCAGAAGAGTTTTTTAAACATTCATTGGAGTGGTGAACCAGAAGTGTTTTTTTAGACAGCCATCAGAGTGGTAAACCAGAAGTGTTTTTTTAGACAGCCATCAGAGTGGTACACCAGAAGAGTTTTTTTAGAAAGCCATCAGAGTGGTAAGCCAGAAGATTTTTTTAAACAGTCATTGGAGTGGTGAACCAGAAGTGTTTTTTTAGACAGCCATCAGAGTGGTAAACCAGAAATGTTTTTTTTAGACAGCCATCAGAGTGGTAAACCAGAAGTGTTTTTTTTAGACAGTCATTGGAGTGGTGAACCAGAAGTGTTTTTTTAGACAGCCATCAGAGTGGTAAGCCAGAAGTGTTATTTTAGACAGCCATCAGAGTGGTAAGCCAGAAGTGTTTTTTAGACAGCCATCAGAGTGGTAAGCCAGAAGTGTTTTTTAGACAGCCACCAGAGTGGTGAACCAGAAGTGTTTTTTTAGACAGCCATCAGAGTGGTAAGCCAGAAGTGTTATTTTAGACAGCCATCAGAGTGGTAAGCCAGAAGTGTTTTTTAGACAGCCATCAGAGTGGTAAGCCAGAAGTGTTTTTTAGACAGTCATTGGAGGGTGAACCAGAAGTGTTTTTTTTAGACAGCCATCAGAGTGGTAAGCCAGAAGTGTTTTTTTAGACAGTCATTGGAGTGGTGAACCAGAAGTGTTTTTTTAGACAGCCGTCAGAGTGGTAAGCCAGAAGTGTTTTTTTAGACAGTCATTGGAGTGGTGAACCAGAAGTGTTTTTTTAGACAGCCATCAGAGTGGTAAACCAGAAGTGTTTTTTTAGACAGCCATCAGAGTGGTAAGCCAGAAGTGTTTTTTTAGACAGTCATTGGAGTGGTGAACCAGAAGTGTTTTTTTAGACAGCCATCAGAGTGGTAAGCCAGAAGTGTTTTTTTAGACAGTCATTGGAGTGGTGAACCAGAAGTGTTTTTTTAGACAGCCATCAGAGTGGTAAGCCAGAAGTGTTTTTTTAGACACTCATTGGAGTGGTGAACCAGAAGTGGTTTTTTAGACAGCCATCAGAGTGGTAAACCAGAAGTGTTTTTTTAGACAGCCATCAGAGTGGTACACCAGAAGTGTTTTTTTAGACAGCCATCAGAGTGGTGAACCAGAAGCGTTTTTTTAGACAGCCATCAGAGTGGTAAGCCAGAAGAGTTTTTTAAACATTCATTGGAGTGGTGAACCAGAAGTGTTTTTTTAGACAGCCATCAGAGTGGTAAACCAGAAATGTTTTTTAGACAGCCATCAGAGTGGTAAACCAGAAGTGTTTTTTTAGACAGCCATCAGAGTGGTGGACCAGAAGTGTTTTTTTTAGAAAAACCATCAGAGTGGTAAACCAGAAGTGTTTTTTAGACAGTCATTGGAGTAGTGAACCAGAAGTGTTTTTTTAGACAGCCATCAGAGTGGTAAACCAGAAGTGTTTTTTTAGACAGTCATTGGAGTGGTGAACCAGAAGTGTTTTTTTAGACAGCCATCAGAGTGGTAAGCCAGAAGTGTTTTTTTAGACAGTCATTGGAGTGGTGAACCAGAAGTGTTTTTTTAGACAGCCATCAGAGTGGTAAGCCAGAAGTGTTTTTTTAGACAGTCATTGGAGTGGTGAACCAGAAGTGTTTTTTTTAGACAGCCATCAGAGTGGTAAACCAGAAGTGTTTTTTTAGACAGCCATCAGAGTGGTAAGCCAGAAGTGTTTTTTAGACAGCCATCAGAGTGGTAAGCCAGAAGTGTTTTTTAGACAGCCATCAGAGTGGTAAGCCAGAAGTGTTTTTTTAGACAGTCATTGGAGTGTTGAACCAGAAGTGTTTTTTTAGACAGCAATCAGAGTGGTAAGCCAGAAGTGTTTTTTTAGACAGTCATTGGAGTGGTGAACCAGAAGTGTTTTTTTAGACAGCCACCAGAGTGGTAAACCAGAAGTGTTTTTTTAGACAGCCATCAGAGTGGTAAGCCAGAAGAGTTTTTTTAGACAGTCATTGGAGTGGTGAACCAGAAGTGTTTTTTTAGACAGCCATCAGAGTGGTAAACCAGAAGTGTTTTTTTAGACAGCCATCAGAGTGGTACACCAGAAGAGTTTTTTTAGACAGCCATCAGAGTGGTAAGCCAGAAGATTTTTTTAAACAGTCATTGGAGTGGTGAACCAGAAGTGTTTTTTTAGACAGCCATCAGAGTGGTAAACCAGAAATGTTTTTTTTAGACAGCCATCAGAGTGGTAAACCAGAAGTGTTTTTTTTAGACAGTCATTGGAGTGGTGAACCAGAAGTGTTTTTTTAGACAGCCATCAGAGTGGTAAGCCAGAAGTGTTATTTTAGACAGCCATCAGAGTGGTAAGCCAGAAGTGTTTTTTAGACAGTCATTGGAGTGGTGAACCAGAAGTGTTTTTTTAGACAGCCATCAGAGTGGTAAGCCAGAAGTGTTATTTTAGACAGCCATCAGAGTGGTAAGCCAGAAGTGTTTTTTAGACAGCCATCAGAGTGGTAAGCCAGAAGTGTTTTTTAGACAGTCATTGGAGTGGTGAACCAGAAGTGTTTTTTTTAGACAGCCATCAGAGTGGTAAGCCAGAAGTGTTTTTTTAGACAGTCATTGGAGTGGTGAACCAGAAGTGTTTTTTTAGACAGCCGTCAGAGTGGTAAGCCAGAAGTGTTTTTTTAGACAGTCATTGGAGTGGTGAACCAGAAGTGTTTTTTTAGACAGCCATCAGAGTGGTAAGCCAGAAGTGTTTTTTTAGACAGTCATTGGAGTGGTGAACCAGAAGTGTTTTTTTAGACAGCCATCAGAGTGGTAAACCAGAAGTGTTTTTTTAGACAGCCATCAGAGTGGTAAACCAGAAGTGTTTTTTTAGACAGTCATTGGAGTGGTGAACCAGAAGTGTTTTTTTAGACAGCCATCAGAGTGGTAAACCAGAAGTGTTTTTTTAGACAGCCATCAGAGTGGTACACCAGAAGAGTTTTTTTAGACAGCCATCAGAGTGGTAAGCCAGAAGATTTTTTTAAACAGTCATTGGAGTGGTGAACCAGAAGTGTTTTTTTAGACAGCCATCAGAGTGGTAAACCAGAAATGTTTTTTTTAGACAGCCATCAGAGTGGTAAACCAGAAGTGTTTTTTTTAGACAGTCATTGGAGTGGTGAACCAGAAGTGTTTTTTTAGACAGCCATCAGAGTGGTAAGCCAGAAGTGTTATTTTAGACAGCCATCAGAGTGGTAAGCCAGAAGTGTTTTTTAGACAGCCATCAGAGTGGTAAGCCAGAAGTGTTTTTTAGACAGTCATTGGAGTGGTGAACCAGAAGTGTTTTTTTAGACAGCCATCAGAGTGGTAAGCCAGAAGTGTTATTTTAGACAGCCATCAGAGTGGTAAGCCAGAAGTGTTTTTTAGACAGCCATCAGAGTGGTAAGCCAGAAGTGTTTTTTAGACAGTCATTGGAGTGGTGAACCAGAAGTGTTTTTTTTAGACAGCCATCAGAGTGGTAAGCCAGAAGTGTTTTTTTAGACAGTCATTGGAGTGGTGAACCAGAAGTGTTTTTTTAGACAGCCGTCAGAGTGGTAAGCCAGAAGTGTTTTTTTAGACAGTCATTGGAGTGGTGAACCAGAAGTGTTTTTTTAGACAGCCATCAGAGTGGTAAACCAGAAGTGTTTTTTTAGACAGCCATCAGAGTGGTAAGCCAGAAGTGTTTTTTTAGACAGCCATCAGAGTGGTACACCAGAAGTGTTTTTTTAGACAGCCATCAGAGTGGTGAACCAGAAGCGTTTTTTTAGACAGCCATCAGAGTGGTAAGCCAGAAGAGTTTTTTAAACATTCATTGGAGTGGTGAACCAGAAGTGTTTTTTTAGACAGCCATCAGAGTGGTAAACCAGAAATGTTTTTTTAGACAGCCATCAGAGTGGTAAACCAGAAGTGTTTTTTTAGACAGCCATCAGAATGGTGGACCAGAAGTGTTTTTTTTAGAAAAACCATCAGAGTGGTAAACCAGAAGTGTTTTTTAGACAGTCATTGGAGTAGTGAACCAGAAGTGTTTTTTTAGACAGCCATCAGAGTGGTAAACCAGAAGTGTTTTTTCAGACAGTCATTGGAGTGGTGAACCAGAAGTGTTTTTTTAGACAGCCATCAGAGTGGTAAGCCAGAAGTGTTTTTTTAGACACTCATTGGAGTGGTGAACCAGAAGTGTTTTTTTAGACAGCCATCAGAGTGGTAAACCAGAAGTGTTTTTTTAGACAGCCATCAGAGTGGTACACCAGAAGTGTTTTTTTAGACAGCCATCAGAGTGGTGAACCAGAAGCGTTTTTTTAGACAGCCATCAGAGTGGTAAGCCAGAAGAGTTTTTTAAACATTCATTGGAGTGGTGAACCAGAAGTGTTTTTTTAGACAGCCATCAGAGTGGTAAACCAGAAATGTTTTTTTAGACAGCCATCAGAGTGGTAAACCAGAAGTGTTTTTTTAGACAGCCATCAGAGTGGTAAGCCAGAAGTGTTTTTTTAGACAGTCATTGGAGTGGTGAACCAGAAGTGTTTTTTTAGACAGCCATCAGAGTGGTAAGCCAGAAGTGTTTTTTTAGACAGCCATCAGAGTGGTAAACCAGAAGTGTTTTTTTAGACAGCCATCAGAGTGGTAAACCAGAAGTGTTTTTTAGACAGCCATCAGAGTGGTAAACCAGAAGTGTTTTTTAGACAGCCATCAGAGTGGTAAACCAGAAGTGTTTTTTTAGACAGCCATCAGAGTGGTAAACCAGAAGTGTTTTTTAGACAGCCATCAGAGTGGTAAACCAGAAGTGTTTTTTTAGACAGCCATCAGAGTGGTAAATCAGACAAGTGTCAACAACTGATCTCCCGTCTGCCTCTTTGATATGAGAGCTGCTCTATCCCTCTGACACAATCATCTTTCACCTTGTGCTCGGGAGAATTTACACTCCTCTTTCCATTCCTGTCTTCTTTGTGTGTGTGTGTGTGTGTGTGTGTGTGTCTGTGTGTGTGTTAAAAATAATGATTTAAGTAAATACATTTTGCTGCTTACGTAAGTTTTCTCAGCGGCCGTAAAAGTGTTGAATATATTTACATAGTAAGTTATTTCCTCTTTCAAGCTTGCAGCTTTTGAGAAAGCTTTGATGGCATCCCAGTTCCATTTCATTTGGTATATTAAAGGATTTCTACAGAGAATAAACTGCACGAGATTAGGCTGGCCAGTTGGATTGAAACATCACAACACTTTCCCTTGTGTTCCACTCGGAAGACCAAGTTAGACCAAGGTTCACTTGGATGGTTGTTTGTGATGTTTATTGATGATTGAATCTAAACCCTGGTCATATTTAGGTCTCCGAAATGTAGAACGAAAAGTACAAGTGAGAAGAAGTTCAAAATAGTTGCACCAGTCTGATGTCATGCCAATTAAGCATTATTTTTGCATTGGACACACAGGCACGCACAAACACACACACGCGCACACACGCACCCGCACACGCACTCACACACACACGTAGAGAATAAATATTGACAGAAAGATGAAACACCACCTTGTCTCTGTCCAATCAGCACGCTCTTTACTGCAGCCTGACCAGCCAATCAGCAGTGTCTCATCAGTGCTTTGAAAGTATGCAAACTTGAGGATTTGGGTCACCCTGTTCTTTCTGGGTATGTGTCCTGTTGATAACACAAGTCTCTGCTGGGGAACAAGGGAGTCCTTCTCCTTAAAAGCGAGAGAAAGAAGGAGAGAGATAAAGGAAGATAGACACCACTCTGCCGAGACATGAAAAGAGGACAGCTAATTAGAGGACGCTATCTGAATTAAAGAAGAAAGCAGTCTTTGAAGATGCTTGTCTGATTTCCTACCTGTTACATTTTTCACTTCATTTGCTTAGGAATTCTTCCATGTGATTATCTGTGCCATTCCCAAAATAATGGTCCTCCTCAAATAGGACTTCAGTGTGTGTGTGTGTGTGTGTGTGTGTGTGTGTGTGTGTGTGTGTGTGTGTGTGTGTGTGTGTGTGTGTGTGTGTGTGTGTGTGTGTGTGTGTGTGTGTGTGTGTGTGTGTGTGTGTGTGTGTGTGTGTGTGTGCAAGCGTTTGTGAGTCTGTTTGCATGTCAGTCTGTCTCTCTGTGTCAAATCATCTTTATGTAAACATAAACACCGTCTATGAACGGTCTCTTTCATGTTCCGTGGTCGCTGCAGATAAAGAATCAGACCAAGTTGTTATGCTGAGCTTTTATCCTACTTATTTATTTATTATGCTGCTGGGCCAATTGATGTGCTGTGGCTTGTGGGGAGATGGAGCTGATTGTAAATTGTCCTGGCTCCTCTAATGTAAGCACTTGGTGCCTGGCCATCGGAGGTTCTCTCTCTGTATCTCTCTCTCCCTCTCTCTCTCTCCCTCTCTCTCTCTCTCTCTCTCTGTCTCTCTCTCTCTCTCTCTCTCTCTCTCTCTCTCTCTCTCTCTCTCTCTGTCTCTCTCTCTCTGTCTCTCTCTCTGTCTCTCTCTCTCTCTCTCTCTCTCTCTGTCTCTCTCTCTCTCTCTCCCTCTCTCTCTGTCCTCCCATTCTCTCTGTCCTCCCATTCTCTCTGCCCTCTCTCTCTCTCTCTCTCTCCCTCTCTCTCTCTCTCTCTCTCTCTCTCTCTCTCTCTGCCTCTCTCTCTCTCTCTCTCCCTCTCTCTCTCTCTCTCCCTCTTTCTGTCTCTCTCTTTCTCTCTCTCTGCTTCTCTCTCTCTCTCTGTCTTTCTCTCTCCCTCTCTGTCTCTCTCTCTCTGTCTCTCTCTCTCTCTCTCTCTCTCTCTCTCTCTCTCTCTCTCTCTCTCTCTCTCTCAGTTCTTTTGATAATTGTTTTCTTTATTACATCCTCTGGCATTGCTGCTCTAATAACTTATTAATGGCAGCCGTTCAGCCTCGGTCGGTGTCGGTGCATTCAGTTTGGCCCTCACTGATTTATCAGCATCGGCTGTACAAGGTGAGAATAATTTACTCTGTTTGAGGTGCTAAATTGTGGCAACGGGTGCATGGAATGTGACAGAAAATGACAGAGAGCCCGAGCCAGGAGAGGAGAGGAGCGCTCGGGGCGGGGAGGAAGAAAACAAGCCAGCGGACCTTGGCTTTAATGGACATTGTTTTCAGTGTGTTTTGATGCACCACCGAGGCTCGAGACCTTGAGACAACGACGACGGATGGATAGAAAGGCTGCTATTTTCATCATTTTAATCCATGGGTTTTATAGAGAGATTTGTCAGGTTTGAAAAAAATAGCTTCCTTGTTGTTGTGGTTGTTTTCTGACAGGGTCATAAAGTCAATAGTGACAACAACCTTGGACCTCTACATAGCTTGTTTTATACTACATTGACTTTCGGCTCTATTCAACAGTGATTCAGAGGTCTACAACTCAGGCCCTTGAATAGAAGGACCATGGAGCCCAAATCATTCCTAAATCTGAAGGATTTACTTGAACTAGTTCCACAGAGAAGGCCTCCCCAGTGAAATCCCCTATTATAATGGATGCTTTCATCCAGTACCCAGCAGGCAAATAAGGTACCCTTTGTCCTCCTAATGATGAAATCAATCCATCGTCCTCCGCCTCTCTCCCCTGGAGACGCAGCACAGGGCAGCCAACACGCTCCACCACTCAACACCCGCCACACCTTCAACACCCTTCACACCCTCCACACCACCACACCCTCCACACCCTCCACACCTCTACACCCTCCACACCTTCAACACCACCACACCCACCACACCCTCCACACCTCCACACCACCACACCCTCCACACCTCCACACCCTCCACACCGCCACACCCTCCACACCTCCACACCCTCCACACCTTCAACACCCTCCACACCCTCCACACCACCACACCTCTACACCCTCCGCACCCTCCGCACCCTCCACACCTCCACACCCTCCGCACCCTCCACAACTTCAACACCCTCCACACCCTCCACACCACCACACCTCTACACCCTCCGCACCCTCCGCACCCTCCACACCTCCACACCCTCCGCACCCTCCACACCCTCCACACCACCACACCATCCACACCTTCAACACCCTCCACACCACCACACCCTCCACACCTTCAACACCCTCCACACCACCACACCTTCAACACCCTCCACACCTTCAACACCCTCCACACCACCACACCCTCCACACCTTCAACACCCTCCACACCACCACACCCTCCACACCTTCAACACCCTCCACACCACCACACCCTCCACAACTTCAACACCCTCCACACCACCACACCCTCCACACCTTCAACACCCTCCACACCACCACACCCTCCACACCTTCAACACCCTCCACACCACCACACCCTCCACAACTTCAACACCCTCCACACCACCACACCCTCCACAACTTCAACACCCTCCACACCACCACACCCTCCACACCTTCAACACCCTCCACACCACCACACCCTCCACATCTTCAACACCCTCCACACCACCACACCTCCACACCCTCCGCACCCTCCACACCTCCACACCCTCCGCACCCTCCACACCACACCCACAACCCACATGTCAGTGACAAATCCCAATGGCAGCCGTCCCTCCAAACACACTAGCCCTGTGAGGAGGAGGTGGGGGGGGGGGGGACTAGATGAATGGAGAGGTGCCCAGTAGCTCTGTCAAATCTATCGCTGTGTAAGTGAGGCACAGTCCCCGACCGCCGGGAGATCATTTATCTTAATCTATGGGCGGAGAATGTCAGGATGTGGGCTGTGGGCGCCAGGCAGAGAAGAATGGACCTCTTTAGTGTAATCTCTGACACCTGACCGACGGTGCGCTGATACACGGGGACAAGATCTTTGATTCAACCAGGAGATGGAGGGGAGAGAGGAGGAGAGAAGGAGAGGAAGGAAGAGAAGAGAGGGAGGGACAAACCTCCTCCTCAGCTGGAGGACAAACAGTTGGTTTAGAGGGGGTGGGGAGGTGGAGGAAGAGAGAAGAGGAGGTAGAGGATGAGGGGGTGGGGAGGTAGAGGGAAGAGGAGGTAGAGGATGAGGGGTGGGGAGGTAGAGGAAGAGGGGGTAGAGGATGGGGGTGGGGAGGAGGAGGAAGAGAAAGAGGAGATAGAGGATGAGGGGTGGGGAGGAAGAAGAAGAGGAGGTAGAGGATGAGGGGTGGGGAGGAAGAGGAAGAGGAGGTAGAGGATGAGGGGGTGGGGAGGAAGAAGGAAGAGGAGGTAGAGGATGAGGGGTGGGGAGGAGGATGAATGAGAGGAAGAGGAGATAGAGGATGAGGGTGGGGAGGAAGAAGAAGAGGAGGTAGAGGATGAGGGGGTGGGGAGGAAGAGGAAGAGGAGGTAGAGGATGAGGGGGTGGGGAGGAGGAGGAAGAGAAAGAGGAGATAGAGGATGAGGGGTGGGGAGGAAGAAGAAGAGGAGGTAGAGGATGAGGGGTGGGGAGGAAGAGGAAGAGGAGGTAGAGGATGAGGGGGTGGGGAGGAAGAGGAAGAGGAGGTAGAGGATGAGGGGATGGGGAGGAAAAGGAGGTAGAGGATGAGGGGTGGGGAGGAAGAGGAAGAGGAGGTAGAGAATGACGGGATGGGGAGGAATAGGAAGAGGAGGTAGAGTATGTGGGGGTGGGGAGGAAGAGGAAGAGGAGGTAGAGTATGCGGGGGTGGGGAGGTGGTACGTTGTTGAAGGTTGTGTCTGGACCAAGGGTTATAAAGCAGAGGTAGACGGTTGTTTGGTTCTGGTGACATCACCCTTTATCATGTTGGCTTTCTAGTGGATTGCTTGTGACGTCACCCTTTATCATGTTGACTGTCTGGTGGATGGCTTGTGACATCACCCTTTATCATGTTGGCTTTCTAGTGGATTGCTTGTGACGTCACCCTTTATCATGTTGGCTTTCTAGTGGATTGCTTGTGACGTCACCCTTTATCATGTTGACTGTCTGGTGGATGGCTTGTGACATCACCCTTTATCATGTTGGCTTTCTAGTGGATTGCTTGTGACGTCACCCTTTATCATGTTGACTGTCTGGTGGATGGCTTGTGACATCACCCTTTATCATGTTGGCTTTCTAGTGGATTGCTTGTGACGTCACCCTTTATCATGTTGACTGTCTGGTGGATGGCTTGTGACATCACCCTTTATCATGTTGGCTTTCTAGTGGATTGCTTGTGACGTCACCCTTTATCATGTTGACTGTCTGGTGGATGGCTTGTGACATCACCCTTTATCATGTTGGCTTTCTAGTGGATTGCTTGTGACGTCACCCTTTATCATGTTGACTGTCTGGTGGATGGCTTGTGACGTCACCCTTTATCATGTTGACTGTCTGGTGGATGGCTTGTGACATCACCCTTTATCATGTTGGCTTTCTAGTGGATTGCTTGTGACGTCACCCTTTATCATGTTGGCTTTCTAGTGGATGGCTTGTGACATCACACTTTATCATGTTGGCTTTCTAGTGGATGGCTTGTGACATCACACTTTATCATGTTAGCTTTCTAGTGGATGGCTTGTGACATCACACTTTATCATGTTGGCTTTCTAGTGGATGGCTTGTGACATCACCCTTTATCATGTTAGCTTTCTAGTGGATGGCTTGTGACATCACCCTTTATCATGTTGGCTTTCTAGTGGATGGCTTGTGACATCACCCTTTATCATGTTGGCTTTCTAGTGGATTGCTTGTGACATCACCCTTTATCATGTTGGCTTTCTAGTGGATTGCTTGTGACATCACACTTTATCATGTTAGCTTTCTAGTGGATGGCTTGTGACATCACACTTTATCATGTTGGCTTTCTAGTGGATGGCTTGTGACATCACCCTTTATCATGTTAGCTTTCTAGTGGATGGCTTGTGACATCACCCTTTATCATGTTGGCTTTCTAGTGGATTGCTTGTGACGTCACCCTTTATCATGTTGGCTTTCTAGTGGATGGCTTGTGACATCACACTTTATCATGTTAGCTTTCTAGTGGATGGCTTGTGACATCACACTTTATCATGTTGGCTTTCTAGTGGATGGCTTGTGACATCACCCTTTATCATGTTAGCTTTCTAGTGGATGGCTTGTGACATCACCCTTTATCATGTTGGCTTTCTAGTGGATTGCTTGTGACGTCACCCTTTATCATGTTGGCTTTCTAGTGGATGGCTTGTGACATCACACTTTATCATGTTGGCTTTCTAGTGGATGGCTTGTGACATCACACTTTATCATGTTAGCTTTCTAGTGGATGGCTTGTGACATCACACTTTATCATGTTGGCTTTCTAGTGGATGGCTTGTGACATCACCCTTTATCATGTTAGCTTTCTAGTGGATGGCTTGTGACATCACACTTTATCATGTTAGCTTTCTAGTGGATGGCTTGTGACATCACCCTTTATCATGTTAGCTTTCTAGTGGATGGCTTGTGACATCACCCTTTATCATGTTGGCTTTCTAGTGGATGGCTTGTGACATCACACTTTAACATGTTGGCTTTCTAGTGGATGGCTTGTGACATCACACTTTAACATGTTGGCTTTCTAGTGGATGGCTTGTGACATCACACTTTAACATGTTGGCTGTCTGGTGGATGGCTTGTGACATGACGTGGACCTCTTTGGATATAGCAAGCACCAACTCTCTCTCACCAACTCTCTCTTCCCCCTATACCCAGGCTCTGTTATCTCAGGTCGTAAATTCATGGAGGAGACTCTCTCCCTCATGCAGTATAGAGAGAGAAAGGTTCACAGTAGAACAAAGGAACTTATAGGATAGGATAAGTAATCCCTCTCACCCCCCTTTAAGATTTAGATGCACTATTGTAAAGTGACTGTTCCACTGGATGTCATAAGGTGAATGCACCAATTTGTAAGTCACTCTGGATAAGAGCGTCTGCTAAATGACTTAAATGTAATGTAAATGTTATTCTATCTCACAGAACATGAGAACTGAACAATATCCATGTTTTGGAGAATGTGTAACCGGTCGGTGGAGAATCCAGCTACGACCGATCCGTTTTGTTTAATGTTTGTGACCTCATTGAGAGACAATACAGCCACATTACCATGACTCTGTTTATACAAGAGTCTCCGTTATGAGATTTGCGTCTAATTGTTATATAAAATGAATGAGTAAAGATGAAACTTTTTTTGAAATGATGTAATGTGATTTTAAACTGCTAATGAAAGAGAATCCAATTCCCTTTAAAGTTTCACTAAGTCATTGGCCCGCCCCCGTGAGCACAGACATCGATCTGGCGTCATGGGACAGCCTCTTTACTGTGCCGAATAAAACCCACACCTGGAGAAGCCCACTTCAGACCATGTCCAACTCGAGCATCGAGGGGGCTAAGGTTTGAGTAGAGACCACAAAACCCACAGGATACGCTAAGGTTGTAATGGTTGCTGAATTCTTAACCATGTGGTTAAACTCGGAGACTATCGATTCGACAGAATAAGAGCAACTCTTCGATACTAATTACTAGTCTGCAGCAAGACGTTATGTCGACCTGAAATGCAAAGACCGACAAATGCTGAAACATCTATTCTATAAGAACATTTCTGAATGTTACTCTGAAAAACAGCTTCTATCTCAAGGCCATCAGACTGTTAAACAGCCACCACTAACATTGAGTGGCTGCTGCCAACACACTGACTCAACTCCAGCCACTTTAATAATGGGAATTGATGGGAATTGATATCAAATATATCACTAGCCACTTTAAACAATGCTACTTAATATAATGTTTACATACCCTACATTATTCATCTCATATGTATACGTATATACTGTACAATACAGTATCTGTAGTTATATTAGGAACATTTTAACTTTGTAATCGGAAGATTTTCCTTGGTGCCCCGACTTCCTAGTTAATTACATTTACATGATTAGTTTAATCACATTTTAATAATTACAGAGAATTGATTTGATAAAATAAGTCTTCACTTTAATGATGCCAAAGACACGACACTTGTCACATAACCTTTTATCATGTTGGCTGTCTGGTGGATGGCTTGTGTTGTGGTGTTGGGGGACCAGGCCCTGTCTGGTAGATAGCTTTGTTGTGGTGTTGGGTGATCAGGCCCTGTCTGGTAGGTATCTTTGTTGTGGTGTTGGGTGATCAGGCCCTGTCTGGTAGGTATCTTTGTTGTGGTGTTGTGTGATGAGGCCCTGTCTGGTAGGTATCTTTGTTGTGGTGTTGGGTGATCAGGCCCTGTCTGGTGGATATATTGTGTTGTGGTGTTGGGTGATCAGGCCCTGTCTGGTGGATATATTGTGTTATGGTGTTCTGGGATCAGGCCTTGTCTGGTGGATATCTTGTGTTATGGTGTTCTGGGATCAGGCCTTGTCTGGTGGATATATTGTGTTATGGTGTTCTGGGATCAGGCCTTGTCTGGTGGATATCTTGTGTTATGGTGTTCTGGGATCAGGCCTTGTCTGGTGGATATCTTGTGTTATGGTGTTCTGGGATCAGGCCTTGTCTGGTGGATATCTTGTGTTATGGTGTTCTGGGATCAGGCCTTGTCTGGTGGATATCTTGTGTTGTGGTGTTATGGGATCAGGCCTTGTCTAGTAGATAGCTTTGTTGTGGTATTGTGAGATTGGGCCGTGCTCTGGAATGAGGCTAATGCTGTCACCATGGTGATGGATGGAGATGCATTGAGTCCAGGCCCTGCTCTGGTAGACGTTAGTCAGCCAATGGGCTCTGACCACCAAGATTTGAAAGGATGCAACGTGTCTAGAAAAACAGAGAGAGATGAACACGGTCCCTCTGCTGCTTCTCTGAATTGGCAACAAGATAACAGCTGTCTATCTGTCGGTCTCCAGCCTTGAAAACACATTTCAATGTTTGATGTTGATGTGACATTAAGCAGGTATCTAAAAAGTGAAACAGACAGAATAACCTTCAGATAATTATGGTTTTAAGTGAAACTCAGCTTTCTTTGGCAATATCTTCTCCAAACCAATTCTCAGTACACTGCTATCGTGTGTGTGTGTGTATCTGTGTGTCCTACCTCTCTTTGTGAGCTGGATGTTAGCCTGCCGTCTGCCGTTGCCATTCTCCACGAAGCACGAGTAGTTCCCCAGATCAGCCTCTTCCACCGAGTCAATGGTCAGGGTGATCGACACCTCCTGCTCTCCCAGGTGCTCCCGGATAAGTCTGCAGAGAAGACAATAGAAGAGGAGAAGAGAATAGGAGAGGAGAGAAGCAGAGAGGAGAAGAGAGAAGGGAGAAGAGAGGAGGGAGAACAGAGAAGAGAAAGTCTCTGTGATGATTCTGTCTGTGATTGATTGACAATTGCCAAGTATTATCCCCCTCACTGTGACTTGATTACCCAGGAGGGCTGGCTTGGGGGGCAGATTAGCGAGGATGCTAATTACACTGGAGACGTGACTTGACATGAATTGGCCTTGATACAGATTGTGGACAGAACAGCAGTAAAAGCATCACCACAAGTGATGGTACACTTTACAAACCATGGATGACCGTAATACCACAAAGACAGCATACATTAAAAACTTGAAGTGGTCAGTCATCATTTCTACAGACTTTACAGTCATTTCATTGAAAGTCAACAGCATTGTTTCAGCTCGCACAGTGTTGTAAGATAACTAGCTAAATAATGAGGTTGAAAAAGTATCTTCTTATAGCGGCATGCTGCTATGGAAACGAAGGAACGGCAGAGAAAAACAATATGAGTTAAAGAGTAAAGGAATCTCTCCTGCTCGGCACACACAGAGCAGGCGGAACAAATGGAAAAACAATGATCTCTATTCTTTAGTGTTTACAGATATCGGCCGCCATTCTGTCTCTTTTATGACACTGAGCCTAATAATGATCTCTATTCTTTAGTGTTTACAGATATCGGCCGCCATTCTGTCTCTTTTATGACACTGAGCCTAATAATGATCTCTATTCTTTAGTGTTTACAGATATCGGCCGCCATTCTGTCTCTTTTATGACACTGAGCCTAATAATGATCTCTATTCTTTAGTGTTTACAGATATCGTCCGCCATTCTGTCTCTTTTATGACACTGAGCCTAATAATGATCTCTATTCTTTAGTGTTTACAGATATCGGCCGCCATTCTGTCTCTTTTATGACACTGAGCCTAATAATGATCTCTATTCTTTAGTGTTTACAGATATCGGCCGCCATTCTGTCTCTTTTAGGACACTGAGCCTAATAATGCGAAAAGACAACTGTACGAATGTCACATGCTGTTGTTCTCCTCTCCCTTGGGTACACTTGAATGTGGTTCAGAACTATCAATCCCATTTCTCCTCTTCATCATCTCTGGGAAGGATGGGGGAAGTTCATCAGGTCAATTACACAGTGCAGTACAGATGGTGGAAGTGGAAGGCACACTGACATGGGGAATCTAGTATTTACAGTTGTGGTAATGCCCTTAGCTTTCCAACACCCAACTGCTTCAAACTGAGGCTCCATGAAGGATATATGAAGGAGATAAGGTGGCAAGACCCGTTGGACTAGGAGAGGAGGAGGTGGAGGAGGGTGGGGGGGAGAGGTGAAGGAAGGGGAGAGGAGGAGGTGAGGAGGTTGGTGGGAGGAGGTTGGAGGGAGGAGCGGGAGGAAGTGGAGAGGAGGTGGAGGAGGGGAGAGGAAGAGGTGTCAGGAGGGGGAGAGGAAGTGGTGGAGGAAGGGGGAGGAGGAGGTGAGAAGGGGGAGGAGGTTGGTGGAAGGAGGGGGAGGAAGTGGAGAGGAGGTAGAGGAGGGAAGAGGAGGAGGTGGGAGGAGGAAATTGCAGACGGTGTTGGAGGAAGTTGAGAGGAGGTGGGAGTAGGGAGGAGGAAGGCGGGAGGAGTTTGTTAGGGAGACAGAGAAGGGACAATGACGTTCAACAGACTATATAGTAGACTAGATACAGAGACTGACGTAGAGACGTTCAACAGACTATATAGTAGACTAGATACAGAGACTGACGTGGAGACGTTCAACAGACTATATAGTAGAGTAGATACAGAGGCTGACGTGGAGACATTCAACAGACTATATAGTAGACTAGATACAGAGACTGACGTAGAGACGTTCAGCAGACTATATAGTAGACTAGATACAGAGACTGACGTAGAGACGTTCAACAAACTATATATTAGAATAGATACAGAGACGGACGTGGAGACGTTCAGCAGACTATATAGTAGACTAGATACAGAGACTGACGTGGAGACGTTCAACAGACTATATAGTAGACTAGATACAGAGACTGACGTAGAGACGTTCCACAGACTATATAGTAGACTAGATACAGAGACTGACGTGGAGACGTTCAACAGACTATATAGTAGACTAGATACAGAGACTGACGTGGAGACGTTCAACAGACTATATAGTAGACTAGATACAGAGACTGACGTAGAGACGTTCAACAGACTATATAGTAGACTAGATACAGAGACTGACGTGGAGACGTTCAGCAGACTATATAGTAGACTAGATACAGAGACTGACGTGGAGACATTCAACAGACTATATAGTAGACTAGATACAGAGGCTGACGTAGAGACGTTCAGCAGACTATATAGTAGACTAGATACAGAGACTGACGTAGAGACGTTCAGCAGACTATATAGTAGACTAGATACAGAGACTGACGTGGAGACATTCAACAGACTATATAGTAGACTACATATAGAGGCTGATGTGGAGACGTTCAACAGACTATATAGTAGACTAGATACAGAGACTGACGTGGAGACGTTCAACAGACTATATAGTAGACTAGATACAGAGGCTGACGTTGAGACGTTCAACAGACTATATAGTAGACTAGATACAGAGACTGACGTAGAGACGTTCAACAGACTATATAGTAGACTAGATACAGAGACTGACGTGGAGACGTTCAGCAGACTATATAGTAGACTAGATACAGAGACTGACGTGGAGACATTCAACAGACTATATAGTAGACTAGATACAGAGGCTGACGTAGAGACATTCAGCAGACTATATAGTAGACTAGATACAGAGACTGACGTAGAGACGTTCAGCAGACTATATAGTAGACTAGATACAGAGACTGACGTGGAGACATTCAACAGACTATATAGTAGACTACATATAGAGGCTGAGGTGGAGACGTTCAACAGACTATATAGTAGACTAGATACAGAGACTGACGTGGAGACGTGCAACAGACTATATAGTAGACTAGATACAGAGGCTGACGTTGAGACATTCAACAGACTATATAGTAGACTAGATACAGAGGCTGACGTGGAGATGTTCAACAGACTATATAGTAGACTAGATACAGAGACTGACGTGGAGACGTTCAACAGACTATATAGTAGACTAGATACAGAGACTGACGTGGAGACATTCAACAGACTATATAGTAGACTAGATACAGAGGCTGACGTGGAGACGTCACCCATTTCAGCCCATCATATAACCCAGAGGTGTTACGTGTGAGAGGTAATACAGAGACTGAAGTGGAGACGTCACCCGTTTCAGCCCATCATATAACCCAGAGGTGTTACGTGTGAGAGGTAATACAGAGACTGAAGTGGAGACGTCACCCATTTCAGCCCATCATATAACCCAGAGGTGTTACGTGTGAGAGGTAATACAGAGACTGACGTGGAGACGTCACCCGTTTCAGCCCATCATATAACCCAGAGGTGTTACGTGTGAGAGGTAATACAGAGACTGAAGTGGAGACGTCACCCGTTTCAGCCCATCATATAACCCAGAGGTGTTACGTGTGAGAGGTAATACAGAGACTGACGTGGAGACGTCACCCGTTTCAGCCCATCATATAACCCAGAGGTGTTACGTGTGAGAGGTAATACAGAGACTGAAGTGGAGACGTCACCCGTTTCAGCCCATCATATAACCCAGAGGTGTTACGTGTGAGAGGTAATACAGAGACTGAAGTGGAGACGTCACCCGTTTCAGCCCATCATATAACCCAGAGGTGTTACGTGTGAGAGGTAATACAGAGACTGAAGTGGAGACGTCACCCGTTTCAGCCCATCATATGACCCAGAGGTGTTACGTGTGAGAGGTAATACAGAGACTGAAGTGGAGACGTCACCCGTTTCAGCCCATCATATAACCCAGAGGTGTTACGTGTGAGAGGTAATACAGAGACTGAAGTGGAGACGTCACCCGTTTCAGCCCATCATATAACCCAGAGGTGTTACGTGTGAGAGGTAATACAGAGACTGAAGTGGAGACGTCACCCGTTTCAGCCCATCATATAACCCAGAGGTGTTACGTGTGAGAGGTAATACAGAGCAGTCCTTCTGGTTTACCTTTAGATGAGAGGATAAAATGACATACATCATGGAGTGGTCTGGTCTCCAATTCATATGTGAGACGGTGACGGTGATATCTCTTATAATGCACTCCTCCATCCCTACTGTTCTAAGGATCTCGTTCCTGAATGACTTCAGTCCTCTCTTGAGAGAGTTGAAGCATCTGTAATCATTTGATCAAGTGGAATCACTGTACGGTAATTCACAAACAAGAGAACAGAATCATTTGAGGATGGGGAGTTACCGGGGTGATAGACGACTAAATCCCTCTCCATGATGAAGGAAGTTTCGGATGAACTTCCCCAACGACATGGAGCCCAGACCAGGCTTTGTGGAATCTAGCTCCGACTACATTGATTCTCCCAAGATCAACACTTCAAAACATTTGAATTATTAAACGGTGACCTTGTACCTATGTTTGTCCTCTGTAGTTGCATTCCTTTCTGTTTGCTGGAATCCATACTATTTCAATAAATGTTAATCAAATATAACCACAAACTGTTTGCTCATTGCTGTTGTTCTAAGATGGCAATTCAGCACAAATGCACATGTGCCAATCTCAACAAGTAAACAGTCGGTGGTGGTATTTGATTCATGTTTATTGAAAAGGTATGCATTTCAGCAAACAAAGAAAGGAACGCAACTACAGACGGCATCATCCTCCTCCATCCCTCTCCAGCCCTCTTATCCTCCTCCATCCCTCTCTATCCCTCTCCATCATCCTCCATCCCTCTCCATCCACCTCCATCCCTCTCTATCCCTCTTATCCTCCTCCATCCCTCTCTATCCCTCTCCATCATCCTCCATCCCTCTCCATCCCTCTCCAGCCCTCTTATCCTCCTCCATCCCTCTCTATCCCTCTCCATCATCCTCCATCCCTTTCCATCCACCTCCATCCCTCTCTATCCCTCTTATCCTCCTCCATCCCTCTCTATCCCTCTCCATCATCCTCCATCCCTCTCCATCCACCTCCATCCCTCTCTATCCCTCTTCATCCCTCTCCATCCACCTCCACCCCTCTCTATCCCTCTTATCCTCCTCCATCCCTCTTATCCTCCTCCATCCCTCTCCAGCCCTCTTATCCCCCTCCATCCCTCTCTATCCCTCTTATCCTCCTCCTTCCCTCTTATTCTCCTCCATCCCTCTCCAGCCCTCTTATCCCCCTCTTATCCTCCTCCATCCCTCTTATCCTCCTCCATCCCTCTTATCCTCCTCCATCCCTCTCCATCCCTGTTATCCTCCTCCATCCCTCTTATCCTCCTCCATCCCTCTTATTCTCCTCCATCCCTCTCCAGCCCTCTTATCCCCCTCTTATCCTCCTCCATCCCTCTTATCCTCCTCCATCCCTCTTATCCTCCTCCATCCCTCTCCATCCCAGTTATCCTCTTCCATCCCTCTTATCCTCCTCTATCCCTCTCCAGCCCACTTATCCTCCTCCATCCCTATTATCCTCCTCTATTCCTCTTCAGCCTTCTTATCCTCCTCCATCCCTCTCAGCCCTTTTATCCTCCCCCATCCCTCCCAGCCATCTTATCCTCCTCCATCCCTCTCAGCCCTCTTATCCTCCTCCATCCCTCTCCAGCCCTCTTATCCCCCTCCATCCCTCTCTATCCCTCTTATCCTCCTCCATCCCTCTTATTCTCCTCCATCCCTCTCCAGCCCTCTTATCCCCCTCCATCCCTCTATATCCCTCTTATCCTCCTCCATCCCTCTTATCCTCCTCCATCCCTCTTATCCTCCTCCATCCCTCTCCATCCCTCTTATCCTCCTCCATCCCTCTCCATCCCTCTTATCCTCCTCCATCCCTCTACATCCCTCTTATCCCCCTCCATCCCTCTTATTCTCCTCCATCCCTCTCCAGCCCTCTTATCCCCCTCCATCCCTCTATATCCCTCTTATCCTCCTCCACCCCTCTTATCCTCCTCCATCCCTCTTATCCTCCTCCATCCCTCTCCAGCCCTCTTATCCTCCTCCATCCCTCTTATCCTCCTCTATCCCTCTTCAGCCTTCTTATCCTCCTCCATCCCTCTCAGCCCTCTTATCCTCCTCCATCCCTCTTATCCTCCTCCATCCCTCTTATCCTCCTCCATCCCTCTCAGCCATCTTATCCTCCTCCATCCCTCACAGCCATCTTATCCTCCTCCATCCCTCTCAGCCCTCTTATCCTCCTCCATCCCTCTCCAGCCCTCTTATCCTCCTCCATCCCTCACAGCCCTCTTATCTTCCTCCATCCCTCTTATCCTCCTCCATCCCTCTCAGCCATCTTATCCTCCTCCATCCCTCTCAGCCCTCTTATCCTCCTACATCCCTCTTATCCTCCTCCATCCCTCCCAGCCATCTTATCCTCCTCCATTCCTCTCAGCTCTCTTATCCTCCTCCATCCCTCTCCAGCCCTCTTATTCTCCTCCATCCATCTCCAGCCCTCTTATCCTCCTCCATCCCTCTCTATACTTCTCCATCCCTCTCCAGCCCTCTTATCCTCCTCCATCCCTCTCTATACTTCTCCATCCCTCTCCAGCCCTCTTATTCTCCTCCATCCCTCTCCAGCCCTCTTATCCTCCTACATCCCTCTCCAGCCCTCTTATCCTCCTACATCCCTCTCCAGCCCTCTTATCCTCCTCCATCCCTCTCCAGCCCTCTTATCCTCCTACATCCCTCTCCAGCCCTCTTATCCTCCTACATCCCTCTCCAGCCCTCTTATCCTCCTACATCCCTCTTATCCTCCTCCATCCCTCCCAGCCATCTTATCCTCCTCCATTCCTCTCAGCTCTCTTATCCTCCTCCATCCCTCTCCAGCCCTCTTATTCTCCTACATCCATCTCCAGCCCTCTTATCCTCCTCCATCCCTCTCTATACTTCTCCATCCCTCTCCAGCCCTCTTATCCTCCTCCATCCATCTCCAGCCCTCTTATCCTCCTCCATCCCTCTCTATACTTCTCCATCCCTCTCCAGCCCTCTTATTCTCCTCCATCCCTCTCCAGCCCTCTTATCCTCCTCCATCCCTCTCTATACTTCTCCATCCCTCTCCAGCCCTCTTATTCTCCTCCATCCCTCTCCAGCCCTCTTATCCTCCTCCATATCTCTCTGTACGTCTCCATCCCTCTCCATTGTCCTCCATCCCTCTCTAGCCCTCTTATCCTCCTCTATCCCTCTCTATACTTCTCCATCCCTCTCCATTCTCCTCAATCCCTCTCAGCCCTCTTATCCTCCTCCATCCCTCTCTATACTTCTCCATCCCTCTCCATCCCTCTTATTCTCATCAATCCCTCTCAGCCCTCTTATCCTCCTCCATCCCTCT